>NW_028319435.1:0-215765 GCF_062004578.1 Staurois parvus
CTATCCATGGGAGTACCTACCCCTCAGTATATACTGTATATAGCAATGTATTATCTCTGGGTGCCGTGCTTGGTCAGTCCTGGGTCTCCAGGTAAGTGTCCTCCCTGTATATTCATGGCTATGTATGTCCAGCGTTGGCCCTCATAGACCGGGCTTGTACCTTGGTGTGGTATACGGCTTTCATAAATGGTATATCTGGAGACCTCTTCTTCTCATGTGATCAGCAGGTCACACTGGGGTCCCCTTTGCTTGCTTGCAGTGCTGGGCTGGATACGTTCATCTAAACCTGTCCCTTTGTCCATTCAGGGGCCCCCCCCCCAATCTCCTCATAGAACTTCAGGGTATGGGGGAGCATGTAATCCTCTGTACATTTCATGGCACATTCGAGGGACAGGTTCACTGTAGTAATGAGAAGCCCCTCCCCCACATGTGATCAACCAGTAATGATTAAGCTTCTTCCATTGTGTCTTATAAATATTTGGTGATGCCGGGAACTCGGCCAAGATCTCTGCCAGGAACTCTGCCTGGAACTTCCAGAAGAGTTCCCCACAGAGTTCTCGGAAGAGTTCCCGGCAGAGTTCCCAGCAGAGTTCCCGGCAGAGTTCCCAGCAGCATTCCTAGCAGAGTTCCCAGAAGAGTTCCCAGCAGTGTTCCCTGAAGAGTTTCCGGCAGAGTTCCCGAAAGAGTTCCCAGCAGAGTTCCCGGCAGAATTTCCAAAAGAGTTCCCAGAAGAGTCCTGGGAAGAGTTCCCAAAAGAGTTCCCAGCAGCGATCCTAGCAGAGTTCCCAGAAGAGTTTCCAGAAGAGTTCCCAGCAGTGTTCCCTGTAGAGTTCCCGACAGTGTTCCCGGCAGAATTTCCAGCAGAGTTCCCAGAAGAGTTTCCAGAAGAGTTCCCAGCAGTGTTCCCTGAAGAGTTCCCGGCAGCATTCCTAGCAGAGTTCACAGCAGTGTTCCCTGAAGAGTTTCCGGCAGAATTCCCGAAAGAGTTCCCAACAGAGTTCCCAGCAGAGTTCCCGGCAGAATTTCCAACAGAGTTCCCAGAAGAGTTCCCGGAAGAGTCCTGGGAATAGTTCCCAAAAGAGTTCCCAGCAGAGTTCCCAGAAGAGTTCCCAGCAGTTTTCCCTGAAGAGTTTCCGGACAGAGTTCCCAGCAGAATTTCCAGCAGAGTTCCCAGAAGAGTTTCCAGAAGAGTTCCCGGCACATTTTCCAGCAGAGTTCCCAGAAGAGTGCCCAGCAGTGTTCCCAGCGGCGTTCCTGGAAGAATTCCCAGAAGAGCTCCCAGCAGAGTTTCCAGAAGAG
This sequence comes from Staurois parvus, assembly GCF_062004578.1. NCBI lineage: Eukaryota > Metazoa > Chordata > Amphibia > Anura > Ranidae > Staurois > Staurois parvus. The sequence continues at coordinate 1,300 of NW_028319435.1, forward strand.
TTCCCAGCACATTTTCCAGCAGGGTTCCCAGGAGAGTTGCCAGAAGAGTTCCCAGAAGTGTTCCTGACAGAGTTCCCAGCAGAGTTTCCGGAAGAGTTCCCAGCACAGTTCCCGGCAGAGTTCCCCAGCAGAGTTTGCGGAAGAGTTCCCAGCACAGTTCCCGGCAGAGTTCCTGGAAGACTTCCCAGCAGAGTTCCCAGAAGAGTTCCCGGCAGCGTTCCCAGCAGAGTTTCTGGTAGAGTCCCTGGGCACAATGGTTTAGTGTAGGGATGGGGGGGCCTTGAAGAGTTCCCGGCAGAGTTTTTCAAAAGAGTTCCCGGCAGAGCTCCTTGAAGAGTTCCTGGCAAAATTCCCACAAGAGTTCCTGGCAGAGTTCCCAGAAGAGTTCCCTGAAGAGTTCCCGGCAGTGTTCAGGGCAGAGTTCCCTGAAGAGTTCCCGGCAGAGTTCCCTGAAGAGTTCCCGGCAGAGTTCCTGAAGAGTTCCTGCAGAGTTCCCTGAAGAGTTCCCTGCAGAGTTCCCTGAAGAGTTCCCTGCAGAGTTCCCGGCAGAGTTCCCTGAAGAGTTCCCGGCAGAGTTTCCTGAAGAGTTCCCGGCAGAGTTCCCTGAAGAGTTCCCGGCAGAGTTCCCTGAAGAGTTCCCTGCAGAGTTCCCGGCAGAGTTCCCTGAAGAGTTCCCGGCAGAGTTTCCAGCAGAGTTCCCTGAAGAGTTCCTGGCAGAGTTCCCTGAAGAGTTCCCTGCAGAGTTCCCGGCAGAGTTCCCTGAAGAGTTCCCGGCAGAGTTTCCAGCAGAGTTCCCTGAAGAGTTCCCAATTTTGAAATTGGAAAGTTAAAACTGGCCTTGGAATTCTAAGTTATTGTATTTGAATTTTGGAAGACGGTTATATTCTTTTTGTTGCATTCTATTCTATTCTATTCTTTTCTATTCTAATTCTGACGTATTTTATTCGAATTTCACATTTCTAGGGACAGTTATGTTCTGGCTAGCTGATTCTATTCTATAGTTTTTTTTTCTATTCTATTCTAATCTGTTATATTGTTTCGTTTTTTAATTTGAATTCACATCGAATTCAATTTGAATTTGGGTAAAATTCAATTCGAATTCTGGCTGAAATGAATGAAAAATTCACCCGAATTTCGTTTGGTCATTTTGGATTCAGAAGACCGGCCACACGCGGGTCGAATCCCAAATTATTTTACTACGTAAATTGTAACTAAGAATTTCATTCGAATTTTGCACCCCTTGATTGGATGCGAGTAATCGGCACAGCGGAAATTTGATGAAAAATGAATTTCTAATCGACCACGGAGAATCGTACGAGAAATATCATGGAGAAAACGATTTTCTGTAGCAACACGAGTGATAATTGAGGGATTGGTTGGTCGAATTTCGAAATCGCAATAATTTCAAAATTTTCAAAAGAAAATTGGTTTGGAATTCAATCCAAGTATGGTGTGCCTTACTACCCGGATACATCCAAATAACGACCTGCGCTGACTCCGATGATGGGACACTATTCCCCCCACTGACACCAATGATGGGGCACTATTCCCCCACTGACACCAATGATGGGGCACTATTCCCCCACTGACACCAATGATGGGGCACTATTCCTCCCACTGATACCAATGATGGGGCACTATTCCTCCCACTGATACCAATGATGGGGCACTATTCCTCCCACTGACACCAATGATGGGGCACTATTCCTCCCACTGACACCAACGATGGGGCACTATTCCTCCCACTGACACCAATGATGGGGCACTATTCCTCCCACTGACACCAATGATGGGGCACTATTCCTCCCACTGATACCAATGATGGGGCACTATTCCTCCCACTGACACCAATGATGGGACACTATTCCTCCCACTGACACCAATGATGGGACACTATTCCTCCCACTGACACCAATGATGGGGCACTATTCCTCCCACTGACACCAATGATGGAACACTATTCCCCCCACTGACACCAACGATGGGGCACTATTCCTCCCACTGACACCAATGATGGGGCACTATTCCTCCCTCTGACACCAATGATGGGGCGCTATTCCTCCCACTGACACCAATGATGGGGCGCTATTCCTCCCACTGACACCAATGATGGGGCGCTATTCCTCCCACTGACACCAATGATGGGACACTATTCCTCCCACTGACACCAATGATGGGGCACTATTCCTCCCACTGACACCAATGATGGGGCACTATTCCTTCCACTGACACCAATGATGGAGCACTATTCCTCCCACTGACACCAATGATGGGGCACTATTCCTCCCACTGACACCAATGATGGGGCACTATTCCTCCCCACTGACACCAATGATGGGACACTATTCTCCCACTGACACCAATGATGGGGCACTATTCCTCCCACTGATACCAATGATGGGGCACTATTCCCCCCACTGACACCAATGATGGGACACTATTCCTCCCACTGACACCAATGATGGGGCACTATTCCCCCCACTGACACCAATGATGGGACACTATTCCTCCCACTGACACCAATGATGGGGCACTATTCCCTCCACTGACACCAATGATGGAGCACTATTCCTCTCACTGACACCAATGATGGGGCACTATTCCTCCCACTGACACCAATGATGGGGCATTATTCCTCCCACTGACACCAATGATGGAGCACTATTCCTGCCACTGACACCAATGATGGGACACTATTCCTCCCACTGATACCAACGATGGGGCGCTATTCCTCCCACTGACACCAATGATGTGGCACTATTCCTCCCCTGATACCAATGATGGGGCACTATTCCTCCCGCTGATACCAATGATGGGGCACTATTCCCCCCACTGACACCAATGATGGGGCACTATTCCTCCCACTGACACCAATGATGGGGCACTATTCCACCCACTGAGACCAATGATGGGACACTATTCCTCCCACTGAGACCAATGATGGGACACTATTCCACCCACTGAGACCAAGGAACTGTAGGACAGTCAACTGGCCCTTTATTTGGAAAGTTTGAAGACCCCCGCTATAACGGAAACGGACCCCGACTGCACTGGGGTATTTCCGTTAGACTCCCGTTTCCTTGTCTGAACACAGATCCCCGGACACCACCGCTGAGCATACAAAACTAGACAACCAGACTTGTATTAAAACAGGAAGTGAACTGCTTTATTTTAACACAGACACAAGATATATACACAGGGCGGGGCAATACACCCAGGAACAGGAAACACATCAGCAGGCCGTCCCATCAGGGGAAGGGCTGCCGGAAACACCCCCCACCAAGCCAATACACAAACACATACATCCCATAATAGTTTGCTCCCAAGGAAGAACACAAAATAGAACAATGGGATGTAACCACATGGCATTAAACAATGAACAACCCCCCACCCCAATTTTAGGACAGATCACTCTGTACCCCTAACAGGCACAGGGTGACTTACACATAAGAGGGATATGGGGAGCTGAGACAGGGGTCTCCCCACCTCTCCAAAGGGGACTGTATTCCAAGGGCCCCCCACCCAAAGTGAGCTGTGTTCCATGGGCCCCCCACCCAAATTGAGCTGTGTTCCATGGGCCCCCACCCAAAGTGAGCTGTGTTCCATGGGCCCCCCACCCAAAGTGAGCTGTGTTCCATGGGCCCCCACCCAAAGTGAGCTGTGTTCCATGGGCCCCCCACCCAAAGTGAGCTGTGTTCCATGGGCCCACCACCCAACGTGAGCTGTGTTCCATGGGCCCCCCACCCAAAGTGAGCTGTGTTCCATGGGCCCCCACCCAAAGTGAGCTGTGTTCCATGGGCCCCCACCCAAAGTGAGCTGTGTTCCATGGGCCCCCGACCCAAAGTGAGCTGTGTTCCATGGGCCCCCACCCAAAGTGAGTGGTGTTCCATGGGCCCCCCACCCAAAGTGAGCTGTGTTCCATGGGCCCCCACCCAAAGTGAGCTGTGTTCCATGGGCCCACCACCCAACGTGAGCTGTGTTCCATGGGCCCCTCACCCAAAGTGAGCTGTGTTCCATGGGCCCCCCACCCACAATCACTCCCGTCACACCCGCTATAAAGGATACCCAGGAGAGATGGTAGATGTACCCAAGAAGTCCACCAACCAGGTGACGGTAGAGGAGGACACCATGGGGCAGATCAGACTTGGGATTGAGGACCACGATGAAGGCCTCTGGGTGAGGACGGTCCCTCTTGAGGACGGGGGATGCAGGATTCCCCGGGGCAATGAGCTGGTAATCAGCAGAGCTCCTGATGGTGGGTGCGATGGAGGTGTAGGTGGGACAGGACACACGTGGAGAGCGGTGGGCACACAAGGCTTTTATTGAGGGATTTGGGACACTTGATCGGGGCAGCGAGGGTTAAGTCCAGGGTACTCAGCGGCAGGCGGGCTTGAAGGGGCACTCAGCAGCAGGCGGGCTTGCAGGGCTCTCAGCGACAGGCAGGCTTGCAGGGGCACTCAGCGGCAGGCAGGTTTGCAGGGACACTCAGCAGCAGGCAGGTTTGCAGGGGCACTCAGCGGCAGGCAGGCTTGCAGGGTCTTGGCTGTAGGGTCTGGCCGCAACGCAGACCTCTCACAGCACTCTGTCCCGAGTGGGGGACGAGCTCTCTGTTTGGGTCCTGCTTCTGTCTTTTATTGCTGGAGCAGGACGCTGGTTGCCACGGCAACGGCCAGCCCAGTGTCGGGTTTCCGGGGCAAGAAGCCCCTCACTCCGGCCACGCACAGGAAGCGCGGCCTTTGTCTCTGGCGGGCGCAGAGCGCGGGAACCTCGGGGCCACGCTGTGCCTGCCGAGACAAGGGGAGGGGGCGCTCGGAGACACCCTGGTGGCTTGCATGTGGGGAATCCATATGCAGGCTCAGCGGGTTGGCAGACTCCTCTGTGCCCGGCTGAGGAGAGGTGCGAACCTCACTGCAGGGGGCAGATCACTGGTGCCCGGCACACCACTTTGTGAGGGCTATGTGCGGGCGCAGGGACATGTAATGGGGAAAATGGGGAAGGGAGGGGGGAAGAGATAAAGGGGGGGGACTGTGACAGCCCCTCCCCCTTTTATTTTACAAGTGCCAACAAGGAGACCTCAGTGGGTCTCCTTGGAGGCACTTGTGGGTGGTAAGCTCACCTACTGAGGGTCCTGCTGCCGGGATAGCCCATCCGCATTTTGGTGTTGGCTTCCCCATCTATACTGAATGGTAAAGCTGTAAGGTTGGAGGGCGAGGTTCTATCTCAGGAGGCGCCCGTTATCTCCGGACACTCTATTCAGCCATGTGAGGGGGTTGTGATCTGTGATGATGGTGAATTCTCGGCCATACAGGTAGGTATAACGTACATGTGAATGATGTAACATGCATGTGACATAAATGTACAGATTTGAGTAGATAAGATGTGACCAGTAGCAATATGTAATCGTAACTGGAGGGACATTCCATTGTCATTAAAGATGTATATTCTGGCAGAGGTACTCAGACACAGAGGCATCAATTAGGCTGAAAAGCCCGGCTTCCTGGAGGTGACACCTTTGTGTTAATAAGGTTGTCACCTTCTGGTGAAACCGGTTTAAAGGAAGTGGCTCCAGACATTCCGGCTTCATGACAGCAGGGAGCTAAATGTATATCCATCTATCAAAAGAAGTATGTTTCATCTCTCATAAAAGCTACAATACTAGTTGCAGAGAGATGAACATACTTCCTTCTTGTAGGGCGCTCTGTAGGCTACATCTGCATATAAAAATTATATTGGTGGATTAGGCGGAAGGCCAGGAAAATGGAGGAAATGGTTAGGTGGCGCTGGATGGTGACAGTTGGATGGTGTTTGGTACTGTCACGATCGGACTGATGCGCTGGTGTCGGAAATCCAATCCCTTACTTGGTGTTTCAAGCCGGTTTTAGTCCGATTGAACTTGGGCAGGTCAGCACCCAGAACATCCTGTGGGCGGGTACAGGGACACCCCCCAGGGTCAATTGGCCGAGGACTAATGTCCCGCCTACATCCATATCCCCATAAAAGGAGTACCCGGGCATTGGGACATTTGTGATTCGTATGGAGCCGGTTCCATCGACCAACGGATTGCTGACTCTCTGACTTGCTCCAGTCGCAGGATAGATCTCGGTAAAAGTTTTATTCTGTTTTATTCCCTTTTATTTTATAGTGAAGTCATTTGTGTGTCTTCTTGTATTTCTTCTGTTTCTGTAACTTTTTATATTTTGTACATATTTTATGCCCCGCCCACTTTCAGGAAATGAAATCTTAAAATTAATTAGTGACTTCTGTGTATTTAAGCTCGGGCTCATATCTCCGGAGAGACTAGATTGGAGAGATTAGATTGGATTGTATTTTAGTGCCTTTAAACGCTCGGTCAAGCTCATTGCCAATCTGTATGCAATTGCACTGTGTGTGGGCAGATTGTATGAAGATTGTAAAAGGTAACAGATCGGCCAGACGGAGATCTGTGTGTGTGGGGTGACCCAGCAGACCGTTCTGCGGATAAACTGTTGGGTGGTGGCAGGCTACCTTTTGTGGTGTGTCTGGTGTGGGGGTGTGGACAGTGGAAGGGTGATAGCACCGGGGTTCAAGCTGTAGGTAGCTGGAGGGACTCTAGAAGGGTGCAATTACTAAGCTGGTCCTCAACTCTAATCAGTGCACCAGATTGTATGTAAGATTTGTATCTGCCAGTGTGTGATCGACCAGGTGGATTGGAGTGGAGTCTCCCTCTGGTGGTGGGCAGAGGTAGTGCGGGCTGTGGAAGGATATCACGGCTGATCTTATATACGGTTTTATATATTCAAAGTTAAGTCCCCTTTATTCCCTCGTACCCCCAGTCAGGGCCGCACGTGCGCGCCTCGGTTAGCTAGTCGCTGTGGGCGTGGCGTGTGGAGGGAACACGTGGTGGCTTTTTCAATGGTGGTGTAGGCGACCTCCCTGTCCAGAAGTTTCCGTCGATGAAGGCAATAGGGTGTTCCTCTCCAGCCTCGTTCACTTGGCTAAGGACGGCCCCCAGGCTGTAGGTGGAAGGATCCGTTTGCACCAGAAAGCGTCTGTTGCAGTCCAGGGGCGGCCAGAACAGGGTTGCTTGCAAGGGCGGATTTGAGGTCATGGAAAGCAGTCACAGGCCGGGGTCCAGTTCACCATCTTAGGGCTGTTTTTCCGGGTAAGGTCGGTCGGGGGCTGAAATTGGCACTTGCAGTGCCGAGGAAAGACATTACTTGTTTCTTGGTCTGAGGGGTCGGCCAGTCATGGATGGCTTGGACTTTGGTGGGTTCTGGTTTCAGCTTCCCTCCCCCTACTGATGGCCTAGGTTCTGCACCTCAGCCATTCCCAGCTGACACTTGTCTGGTCTTATTGTCAGCCCAGCCCCACATATGCGGTCCAGGATGGTCCCCACATGTAGGAGGTGTCCCTCCCAGGTGTCACTAAAGATGGCAATGTCGTCTAAGTAGGAGCAAGTGAATCCCTGGCATCCCTCCACCAGCTGGTCTACCACTCGCATTTATCATCATTATTATTATTATTAAACCTTGCCAAAACCGAGCTCCTAGTCTTCCCCCCCCCCACCCTCTCCATCACAACCAACAACGCCACCATCAGCCCCACCCCGCAAGCTAAAGTACTAGGTGTCATTCTAGACTCCAATCTGTCCTTCCAACCCCAGATCCAATCGCTGGCAAACCTGTGCAGACTCCGCCTCCGCAACATGCAGACTCCACCTCCGCAACATGCAGACTCCGCCTCCGCAACATGCAGACTCCGCCTCCGCAACATGCAGACTCCGCCTCCGCAACATGCAGACTCCACCTCCGCAACATGCAGACTCCACCTCCGCAACATCTCCAAAATCCACACGTTCCTAACCCCAGAAACCACTAAACAGCTCATCCACTCCCTCATCATATCACGACTCGACTGCTGCAACTCCCTCCTCACTGGCCTGCCTCACCACAGGCTATCCCGGCTTCAGTCCATCCTGAATACGGCTGCCAGACTCATTCACCTTTCCAACCGCTCCGTTTCCGCCACCCCCTCTGCCAATCCCTCCACTGGCCTCCACTCAGTGTCCCCCACCCCCCTCTGCCAATCCCTCCACTGGCCTCCACTCAGTGTCCTCCACCCCCCTCTGCCAATCCCTCCACTGGCCTCCACTCAGTGTCCTCCACCCCCTCTGCCAATCCCTCCACTCCATCTCCGCCACCCCCCTCTGCCAATCCCTCCACTGGCCTCCACTCAGTGTCCTCCACCCCCCTCTGCCAATCCCTCCACTGACCTCCACTCAGTGTCCCCCACCCCCTCTGCCAATCCCTCCACTGGCCTCCACTCAGTGTCCTCCACCCCCCTCTGCCAATCCCTCCACTGGCCTCCACTCAGTGTCCTCCACCCCCCTCTGCCAATCCCTCCACTGGCCTCCACTCAGTCCTCCACCCCCTCTGCCAATCCCTCCACTGGCCTCCACTCAGTGTCCTCCACCCCCCTCTGCCAATCCCTCCACTGGCCTCCACTCAGTGTCCTCCACCCCCTCTATCATGCCCTCCACTGGCCTCCATTCAGTGTCCTCCACCCCCCTCTGTCATTCCCTCCACTGGCCTCCATTCAGTGTCCTCCACCCCTCTCTGCCAATCCCTCCACTGGCCTCCACTCAGTGTCCTCCACCCCCCTCTGTCATTCCCTCCACTGGCCTCCATTCAGTGTCCTCCACCCCTCTCTGCCAATCCCTCCACTGGCCTCCATTCAGTGTCCTCCACCCCTCTCTGCCAATCCCTCCACTGGCCTCCACTCAGTGTCCTCCACCCCCCTCTGTCATTCCCTCCACTGGCCTCCATTCAGTGTCCTCCACCCCCCTCTGTCATTCCCTCCACTGGCCTCCACTCAGTGTCCTCCACCCCCCTCTGTCATTCCCTCCACTGGCCTCCACTCAGTGTCCTCCACCCCCCTCTGTCATTCCCTCCACTGGCCTCCACTCAGTGTCCTCCACCCCCCTCTGTCATTCCCTCCACTGGCCTCCACTCAGTGTCCTCCACCCCCCTCTGTCATTCCCTCCACTGGCCTCCATTCAGTGTCCTCCACCCCCCTCTGCCAATCCCTCCACTGGCCTCCATTCAGTGTCCTCCACCCCCCTCTGCCAATCCCTCCACTGGCCTCCATTCAGTGTCCTCCACCCCCCTCTGCCAATCCCTCCACTGGCTTCCGATTGCCCAACGCATTAATTTAAAATTATTAACACTGACGTACAAAGCTGTTCATAACTCTGCCCCAAACTACATCACCGATCTGATATCCATCTACCACCCAAAACGCACTCTCCGCTCCTCACAATACCTCCTACTCTCTAGCTCCCTGGTCTCCCTCCCATGCCCATCTCCAGGACTTCTCCAGGACTTCCCCCATCCTCTGGAACTCACTACCCCAATCCATCTGACTGTCACCTTCCCTCCCCACCTTCAGGCGCACCCTGAAAACCCATCTCTTCAGGGAAGCCTACCCCACCCTCACCTAACAGCCGATCTCCTCCACTCTTCCTACCACTCCATCCCCCACAGCCACTTCCTCCTGTACCACCATCCCCTCCCTCCTAGATTGTAAGCTCCCAGGATCAGGGCCCTCGCACCCCTCGTGTATTGTATTGTTACTGTATTGTCTCATGTTCTGTCCCCCACTATAATGTACAGCGCTGAGCAAACCTCCTGCCGCTATATACAGTGGGGATGGAAAGTTTGGGCCCCCCAGCTACAAATGTGTATTAATGTGCATAAAGAAGCCAAGGAAAGATGGAAAAATCTCCAAAAGGCATCAAATTACAGATTAGACATTCTTATAATATGTCAACAAAAGTTAGATTTTATTTCCATCATTTACACTTTCAAAATAACAGAAAACAAAAAAATGGCGTCTGCAAAAGTTTGGGCCCCCTGCAGAGTTAATATCTTGTACTGCCCCCTTTGGCAAGTATCACGGCTTGTAAACGCTTTTTGTAGCCAGCCAAGAGTCTTTCAATTCTTGTTTGAGGTATCTTTGCCCATTCTTCCTTACAAAAGTCTTCCAGTTCTTTGAGATTTCTGGGCTGTCTGTCACGCACGGCTCTTTTAAGGTCTATCCATAGATTTTCAATGATGTTGAGGTCAGGAGATTGTGAAGGCCATGGCAAAACCTTCAGTTTACGCCTCTTGATGTAATCCCCCGTGGATTTCGAGGTGTGTTTAGGATCGTTATCCATTTGTAGAAGCCATCCTCTCTTTAACTTCAGCTTTTTCACAGATGGCATCAAGTTACCATCCAAAATTTGCTGAGATTTTATTGAATCCATTTTTCCTTCTACTGGTGAGATGTTCCCTGTGCCACTGGCTGCAACACAACCCCAAAGCATGATTGATCCAACCCCATGCTTCACAGTTGGACAGAGGTTCTTTTCATTCAATTCTGTGCCCCTTCTTCTCCAAACGTACCTTTGCTCATTCCGGCCAAAAAGTTCAATTTTAACCTCATCGGTCCACAGAACTTGTTTCCAAAATGCATCAGGCTTGTCTATATGTTCATTTGCAAAGTTCAAACGATGATTTTTGTGGTGAGGACGTAGAAGAGGTTTTCTTCTGATGACTCTTCCATGAAGCCCATATTTGTACAAGTATCTCTTTATAGTGGAATAGTGACCACAACTCCAGTGTCTGCCAGATCTTTCTGGAGGGATCGTGCCGTCAAACGTGGGATTGGAATTGTTTTTCTCACAATCCTGCGAGCTGTTCTGTCTGATATTTTTCTTGGTCTTCCAGATCTTGCTTTAACTTCCACTGTTCCTGATGACTGCCATTTCTTAATGACATTCCGAACAGAGGATATTGACATCTGAAAACGCTTTGCTATCTTCTTATAGCCTTCTCCAGCTTTGTGAGCGTCAACTATTTTCAGTTTCAGTTTTCTAGACAACTGCTTAGAAGAAGCCATGGTGCTGATTGTTGGGGCAAGGTCAGATGAGTCGGGGCATTTAAAACCTTTGAGATTGACATCACCTGGTCTTCCCAGACGATGATTGAGAACAATCCATGACACTGGCAGGTCTCAGCTTGGCAAAGGGGGCGGTGCATGCTATAAATTCTGCAGGGGGCCCAAACTTTTGCAGACGCCATTTTTTTGTTTTCTGTTATTTTGAAAGTGTAAATGATGGAAATAAAATCTAACTTTTGTTGACATATTATAAGAATGTCTAATCTGTAATTTGATGCCTTTTGGAGATTTTTCCATCTTTCCTTGGCTTCTTTATGCACATTAATACAAATTTTTAGCTGGGGGGCCCAAACTTTCCATCCCCACTGTAAATCCTGTATAATAATAATAATAGTTCATCTCTGCGTGGCATGGGGTAATGAAGGCGGAGCATTCTATGCCCTCCCCGGTAAGGGCAATTTGCCAGTAGCCCTTACTGAGGCCCAGGGTGCTGAGGTATTGGGCCCCGGCTAGTCGGTCCAGTAGTTTGTCTATGCGTGGCATGGGGTAAGCGTGGCTAACAGTGTAGTCATTTAGTCGCCTGCAGTCTATGCAGAATCGGGGGCTCCCATCCTTTTTAGGCACTAGCACCACTGAGGAAGCCCAGGGGCTGCGGGGGGCCCAATGATACCCAGCTGGAGCATTTCCGAGAGCTCTGCTCGGATGGCCGTCTTTACAAACTCAGGGACTCTGTAGGGGGCCTGCTGGATGGGTTTTTGTCCGTGGGTCTCTACATGGTGAAGGGCAAAACCAGTCTGTCCCAGGGCTGCCGAGAATGCGACATCCCGGTTCTTTAGTATGGCCCGCATCTGACTTGTTTGCTGGGAGCTCAGCAGGGCCCCAGTGGGAATTTGGTCAAGGGAGTGGGCGGTTCTGGTGGCTTGCGGGAGGTCGGGTAGGGTCCCCTCATCTGCCTTCCCTGTGGGTGTGGGGCAGATGGCCAGTATGGGTAGGGTCCTGTCATGGCCCCTCCCAGGTGTGCTGTAGCTTGTTCTGGGGGTGGGGGACTATCTTGAGAACTTGCTGGCCCTCGGTGAACTCCCGTCCGCGGGCCCTGCGGTCATACCACACCTTCTGCCGTGTCTGAGCCGCTTTGAGGTGGCTGTGGGCTACGGCAGCAAGTCTGGTCAGCCGCTCTCGCAGTTCCAGAACATATGATATGACTGGGGTGCCGTATCCTCGACATTCCCTTCCCAGTGCTCCCGTAGTAGGGTCAGGGGACCTCAAACTTTTTGCCCGTATAGGAGTTCACCCGCACTCCCCTTTTGGTCCAGCATCCACCTGGGCTCTAAGTCGGCTCAGAGTGGGGTCAGAGTCTAGTTCCCCTTTAAATTTTTCCCAGTCCCAGGTCAGAGTGGTATTTAGGTCAGGGTTGGGAGCACTCACCGGATCCAGGGTGGGAGGGGGTCCCAGGTGGGCCTTTTCAGCTGGAAGACCTTGACTGGCTTGGCTGCTGGACACAGCCCCGACATACTGGCACCGCAGCTCCTCTAGATCATTTCCAAGCAGGACATCTGCGGGAAGCAGGGGCGGACTGACAACTCATGGGGCCCCCGGGCAATAGGGGATCATGGGGCCCCTGTGTCCTTGCCCCAACTCAAAAAAGCCTATGAAAAAGGTACCAGGGGCATCTCTTGGGGCCCCCTACTGACCCCAGGCCCTCGGGCCGTGCCCGAGTTTCCAAATGGTCAGTCCACCCCTGGCGGGGAGCCCCCTCATAACTCCAGTCTGGCAGGGCTTCTCCCCAAATCCATAGTCGAGGCGTACTGAAGCCCTGGGAATGTGCTGCCTGGCACCACCTGCCAGTTCGAAGGAGAACCCAGGGCCGGGTTCTATGGCTTCCGGTTTTATCACACAGGGATCAGCGATGGTGAGGAAGGCCCCGGTGTCTCGGAAACCCATGGTACTTTGCCCATCGATCAGGACCGCTTGCAGTTGGCGGTGCCTCTGCTCAGGGTAGGAAGCAACAAGTGGGTGGACACTGTAGACTCCCCAGGGTGGACTGGCCTTCGTTGCGGTCACCCATTCGCTGGGAGGTGGGGGAAGCGGCTCCTGCTCTGGGGGTAGCTTGATGTAGTTGATCGGGCGGGTGGGGCGGCGGGTCCTGGGACAGCTGGCCTGGAGGTGCCCTGTCTGGTTGCACCCATACCACTGATGGTCCAGGGGTGGCCCCGATGGCCTGGGGCAGTAGGAAGGCATTGGAGCTGGCATGAGGTCCCTCCTGAAGGGTGGGGAGGCCAAGGAGTGGTCGGGCGGGGTTCTGAGCCTCAGGCGGTTCAGTCACCCGTTTCTTCCAGTGGGGCTTGATGGTGAAGACCACCAAAAAAAAAAATTATTTATAAATATAAATTATATAAATAAATCAACAAAACCTCTCAGTGAAAATTCAATGAACACATCAATCGGTGAAGTGAACGCTCCGTGACACCTCACACTAGCGGGATTGAAGGCAATTACCCTCTTGGAGTAACAACAAGCATCTCCGGGTATGTATAGTATTCACTGGTCAGCCTCCATCCTCCATGCAGATAGGAAACTTCCAGCTTCCCCAAATCCTCCTGAAGGTAAACAAGAGACCCATATAGTAGATGGATGAGGTATAGAAAGCAATGTAATGAAACGCGTACATCAGGGGTGACTTAATCATTCAGACCAATTCCAGCAGTTTGTAAGGCAAAATCCACGTTCTCCAATACTCAAAATGGCCGCGCCGCTACTTCCGGTTTGGCGGCAGATGTGACGTCTCCGACGCATTTCGTCACTTCCGGACTTCTCCTCGCCACTCACTTATTTACAAAATTTTATAACAAAAACTAAGCAACAAACTTTTTTTTTCAAAATTTTCAGTGGTTTTTGGTTTCTTTAAGAACCCCCCCCCCCCCCCCCCCCCCCCCCAGGTGATTAAATACCACCAAAATAAAGCTCTATCTGTCACAAAAAATGATAAAAATGTCGTACGGGTACAGAGTTGCATGACCGCGCAATTGTCATTCAAAGTGTGACAGCGCTGAAAGCTGGAAATTGGCCTGGGGAGGAAGGGGGTAGAAGTGCCCTATAGGCAGGAAGGGAGGAGAAGTGCCCAGTAGGCAGGAAGGGGGTAGAAGTGCCCGGTAGGCAGGAAGGGGGTAGAAGTGTCCTGTAGGCAGGAAGGGAGGAGAAGTGCCCGGTAGGCAGGAAGGGGGTAGAAGTGCCCGGTAGGCAGGAAGGGGGTAGAAGTGTCCTGTAGGCAGGAAGGGGGTAGAAGTGCCCTGTAGGCAGGAAGGGGGTAGAAGTGTCCTGTAGGCAGGAAGGGGGTAGAAGCGCCCTGTAGGCAGGAAGGGGGTAGAAGTGCCCGGTAGGCAGGAATGGGGTAGAAGTGCCCGGTAGGAAGGAAGGGGGTAGAAGTGCCCTGTAGGCAGGAAGGGGGTAGAAGTGCCCGGTAGGCAGGAAGGGGGTAGAAATGCCCGGTAGGCAGGAAGGGGGTAGAAGTGTCCGGTAGGCAGGAAGGGGGTAGAAGTGCCCTGTAGGCAGGAAGGGGGTAGAAGTGCCCGGTAGGCAGGAAGGGAGTAGAAGTGTCCTGTAGGCAGGAAGGGGGTAGAAGTGCCCTGTAGACAGGAAGGGGGTAGAAGTGCCCTGTAGGCAGGAAGGGGGTAGAAGTGCCCTGTAGGCAGGAAGGGGGTAGAAGTGCCCTGTAGACAGGAAGGGGGTAGAAGTGCCCTGTAGGCAGGAAGGGGGTAGAAGTGCCCTGTAGGCAGGAAGGGGGTAGAAGTGCCCTGTAGGCAGGAAGGGGGTAGAAGTGTCCTGTAGGCAGGAAGGGAGTAGAAGTGCCCTGTAGGCAGGAAGGGGGTAGAAGTGTCCGGTAGGCAGGAAGGGGGTAGAAGTGCCCGGGAGGCAGGAAGGGGGTAGAAGTGCCCTGTAGGCAGGAAGGGGGTAGAAGTGTCCGGGAGGCAGGAAGGGGGTAGAAGTGTCCTGTAGGCAGGAAGGGGGTAGAAGTGTCCTGTAGGCAGGAAGGGGGTAGAAGTGCCCTGTAGGCAGGAAGGGGGTAGAAGTGTCCGGGAGGCAGGAAGGGGGTAGAAGTGTCCTGTAGGCAGGAAGGGGGTAGAAGTGCCCTGTAGGCAGGAAGGGAGTAGAAGTGTCCGGGAGGCAGGAAGGGGATAGAAGTGTCCTGTAGGCAGGAAGGGGGTAGAAGTGTCCGGTGGGCAGGAAGGGGTAGAAGTGTCCGGTAGGCAGGAAGGGGATAGAAGTGTCCGGTAGGCAGGAAGGGGGTAGAAGTGCCCTGTAGGCAGGAAGGGGGTAGAAGTGTCCTGTAGGCAGGAAGGGGGTAGAAGTGTCCGGGAGGCAGGAAGGGGGTAGATGTGCCCGGTAGGCAGGAAGGGGGTAGAAGTGCCCGGTGGGCAGGAAGGGGGTAGAAGTGTCCTGTAGGCAGGAAGGGGGTAGAAGTTCCCGGTAGGCAGGAAGAGGGTAGAAGTGTCCTGTAGGCAGGAAGGGGGTAGAAGTGCCCGGTAGGCCGGAAGGGGGTAGAAGTGCCCGGTAGGCAGGAAGGGGGTAGAAGTGTCCTGTAGGCAGGAAGGGGGTAGAAGTGCCCTGTAGACAGGAAGGGGGTAGAAGTGCCCGGTAGGCAGGAAGGGGGTAGAAGTGCCGAGAGGCAGGAAGGGGGTAGAAGTGTCCGGTAGGCAGGAAGGGGGTAGAAGTGTCCAGTAGGCAGGAGGGGGTAGAAGTGTCCTGTAGGCAGGAAGGGGGTAGAAGTGTCCAGTAGGCAGGAAGGGGGTAGAAGTGTCCGGGAGGCAAGAAGGGGGTAGAAGTGTCCGGTAGGCGAGGGGTTACATTTCTTTCTATACCTCATCCATCTACTATATGGGTCTCCTGTTTACCTTCAGGAGGATTTGGGGAAGCTGGAAGTTTCCTATCTGCATGGAGGATGGAGGCTGACCAGTGAATACTATACATACCCGGAGATGCTTGTTGTTACTCCAAGAGGGTAATTGCCTTCAATCCCGCTAGTGTGAGGTGTCACGGAGCGTTCACTTCACCGCTTGATGTGTTCATTGAATTCTCAGAGTGGTTTTGTTGATTTATCTAATTTATATTTATAAATAATTTTTTTTTTTGTTGGTTTTCATGTTTTCAGGAGTGTTCATGGAGTGAACATTTTCATTGCCTGATTCACGTCTCACTCACTTTTTATATATTTATTTTTCACATATTAATGAATTTAAACGATTTTGAAGGTGATCCACTATTTCAGTTTCATTTTTTGGAGGTATTTCGGGATCCGGATTGGTGAATTAAGTTGGATGCACTTTATATTTTTGGAAGATTATCGATATTTCGGACGCGTCTTTAATATTGTGAACTTTGCTGAGGCGCTCTAATCTTTGGACTTGGGTGGTTATAGTGTTTTATTTTATTTATTTCACTACTTAGTGGGTGTTATACATGAGATAAGGGCAGGGGCGGACTGACAACTCATGGGGCCCCCGGGCAATAGGGGATCATGGGGCCCCCGGGCAATAGGGGATCATGGGGCCCCCGGGCAATAGGGGATCATGGGGCCCCTGTGTCCTCGCCCAAACCCAAAAAAGCCTATGAAAAAAACAATGAAAGGTACCAGGGCATCTCATGGGGCCCCCTACTGAGCCGGGGCCCTCGGGCGGTGCCTGAGTGCTCAAATGGTCAGTCCGCCCCTAGATAGGGGTTTCAGAGAAAAGGTTTGATTAATATTTACTTTCAAGGGTGAAAGTGTGACTTTTCTTGGGTTTATTTATTGATGGTGAGGACCCCGTCTGCCAGTGCAGGGGCCCGCTCGAGGGTGGCAGGGTTCCTCTCCTTCACCCACTCTCGCACCTCTGCAGGACATTGGGTGTAGAATTGTTCCTTCAGAAAGGCCTACAGGGTGAGGGTCTGTTCCCCTTCCAGCCGGCGCCGGCAGGACCGCGCCATCTTGTGAGCGTACATTTTGAAGGATTGCTCGGCATGGCAAGGAAGGTCCCGGAAGTGAATCCGGTGGGTTTCCGGGGTTACAGCGTAGAGTTCCAGCACAGTCTGGTTGACCCTCCTGTAGTCTCTATTCCATTGTGTGTCCATTGTCCGGTACGCAGCAGCTGCACCCACTTCCAGCAGGGTGACAAGGGGCCACACCCAGTCTGCCTGGGGTACTTCCAGCAGGGTGACTAGGGGCCACACCCAGTCTGCCTGGGGTACTTCCAGCAGGGTGACTAGGGGCCACACCCAGTCTGCCTGGGGTACTTCCAGCAGGGTGACTAGGGGCCACACCCAGTCTGCCAGGGGTACTTCCAGCAGGGTGACTAGGGGCCACACCCAGTCTGCCTGGGGTACTTCCAGCAGGGTGACAAGGGGCCACACCCAGTCTGCCTGGGGTACTTCCAGCAGGGTGACTAGGGACCACACCCAGTCTGCCTGGGGTACTTCCAGCAGGGTGACAAGGGGCCACACCCAGTCTGCCAGGGGTACTTCCAGCAGGGTGACTAGGGGCCACACCCAGTCTGCCAGGGGTACTTCCAGCAGGGTGACTAGGGGCCACACCCAGTCTGCCTGGGGTACTTCCAGCAGGGTGACTAGGGGCCACACCCAGTCTGCCAGGGGTACTTCCAGCAGGGTGACTAGGGGCCACACCCAGTCTGCCTGGGGTACTTCCAGCAGCTGGCATAAGCGTTGGAAGTCCTGGAAGAACCCCTCTACATCTGCTGCTTCATTAAAGGGCTTGAAATCTTTATGGGTCACCCTGGGAGGGTCAAACCCAAAGGTTCTTGGGCTGGGGAGGGAATCTCGTCCTCTAATGCCTCCCAGGGTTTCCCTCTCGTGGGCCCTCCGGATAGCCTCCCGCCTGTCGTCTAAGGTGGCCCCAGGGCCCAGGATGTCCATCTCTTCCTCATACCAGGTGATCCAGGGGCTCCTGGGGCTTTGGTTGACTGATGCAGGGTATCCTGTCTCTGGTGGAGGGGCAACCAAGCTGTCAGCCCCTCAAGGGCTGGCTTCCTCAATGGCGGTGATCAGCTCTTCCTTGGATAGGCCCCTTCCGCAGAGGCCTAGTTCCCGGACCCTCTCCTGCAAACTCGCCACAGTCCAGTTCCTGTACTCACTAGCCCGGGCTAGGTCCAGCGTCAGGGGGCTATCGCTCTCCATCATCTTCTTCCGCATTCTGATCCCACCGCTGCCAACCAGTATGTGATGGAGGTGTAGGTGGGACAGGACACACGTGGAGAGCGGTGGGCACACAAGGCTTTTATTGAGGGATTTGGGACACTTGATTGGGGCAGCGAGGGTTAAGTCCGGGGTACTCAGCAGAGGGCAGTTCAGACAGACAATGGGTAACCGGGCTCAGCAGAGGGGCAGTTCAGGTGAAGATAATCTGGGCACAGCAGAGGGCAGTTCAGGTAGGCAAGGGGTAATCCGGGCACTCAGCAGCAGGCAGGCTTGCAGGGACACTCAGCGGCAGGCGGGCCAGCAGGACACTCAGCGGCAGGCAGGATGCAGGGACACTCAGCAGCGGGCAGACTTGCAGGGACACTCAGCAGCGGGCGGGCCAGCAGGACACTCAGCGGCAGGCAGGATGCAGGGACACTCAGCGGCAGGCAGGATGCAGGGACACTCAGCAGCGGGCAGGCTTGCAGGGACACTCAGCGGCAGGCAGGCTTGCAGGGACACTCAGCGGCAGGCGGGCCAGCAGGACACTCAGCGGCAGGCAGGCTTGCAGGGACACTCAGCGGCAGGCGGGCCAGCAGGACACTCAGCGGCAGGCAGGCTTGCAGGGACACTCAGCAGCAGGCAGGATGCAGGGACACTCAGCAGCAGGCAGGCTTGCAGGGACACTCAGCAGCGGGCAGGCTTGCAGGGACACTCAGCGGCAGGCAGGATGCAGGGACACTCAGCAGCAGGCAGGCTTGCAGGGACACTCAGCAGCGGGCAGGCTTGCAGGGACACTCAGCAGCAGGCAGGCCAGCAGGACACTCAGCAGCGGGCAGGCTTGCAGGGACACTCAGCGGCAGGCGGGCTTGCAGGGACACTCAGCGGCAGGCAGGATGCAGGGACACTCAGCAGCAGGCAGGCTTGCAGGGACACTCAGCAGCGGGCAGACTTGCAGGGACACTCAGCGGCAGGCGGGCCAGCAGGACACTCAGCGGCAGGCGGGCCAGCAGGACACTCAGAGGCGGGCAGGATGCAGGGACACTCAGCAGCAGGCAGGCTTGCAGGGACACTCAGCAGCAGGCAGGCTTGCAGGGACACTCAGCAGCGGGCAGACTTGCAGGGACACTCAGCGGCAGGCGGGCCAGCAGGACACTCAGCGGCAGGCAGGCTTGCAGGGACACTCAGCGGCAGGCAGACTTGCAGGGACACTCAGCGGCAGGCGGGCCAGCAGGACACTCAGCGGCAGGCAGGCTTGCAGGGACACTCAGCGGCAGGCAGGATGCAGGGACACTCAGCAGCGGGCAGGCTTGCAGGGACACTCAGCAGCAGGCAGGCTTGCAGGGACACTCAGCAGCAGGCAGGCTTGCAGGGACACTCAGCAGCAGGCAGGCTTGCAGGGACACTCAGCAGCGGGCAGACTTGCAGGGACACTCAGCGGCAGGCGGGCCAGCAGGACACTCAGCGGCAGGCAGGCTTGCAGGGACACTCAGCAGCAGGCAGGATGCAGGGACACTCAGCAGCAGGCAGGCTTGCAGGGACACTCAGCAGCGGGCAGGCTTGCAGGGACACTCAGCGGCAGGCAGGATGCAGGGACACTCAGCAGCAGGCAGGCTTGCAGGGACACTCAGCAGCGGGCAGGCTTGCAGGGACACTCAGCAGCAGGCAGGCTTGCAGGGACACTCAGCAGCGGGCAGGCTTGCAGGGACACTCAGCGGCAGGCGGGCTTGCAGGGACACTCAGCGGCAGGCAGGATGCAGGGACACTCAGCAGCAGGCAGGCTTGCAGGGACACTCAGCAGCGGGCAGACTTGCAGGGACACTCAGCGGCAGGCGGGCCAGCAGGACACTCAGCGGCAGGCGGGCCAGCAGGACACTCAGAGGCGGGCAGGATGCAGGGACACTCAGCAGCAGGCAGGCTTGCAGGGACACTCAGCAGCAGGCAGGCTTGCAGGGACACTCAGCAGCGGGCAGACTTGCAGGGACACTCAGCGGCAGGCGGGCCAGCAGGACACTCAGCGGCAGGCAGGCTTGCAGGGACACTCAGCGGCAGGCAGACTTGCAGGGACACTCAGTGGCAGGCGGGCCAGCAGGACACTCAGCGGCAGGCAGGCTTGCAGGGACACTCAGCGGCAGGCAGGATGCAGGGACACTCAGCAGCGGGCAGGCTTGCAGGGACACTCAGCAGCAGGCAGGCTTGCAGGGACACTCAGCAGCAGGCAGGCTTGCAGGGACACTCAGCAGCAGGCAGGCTTGCAGGGACACTCAGCAGCGGGCAGACTTGCAGGGACACTCAGCGGCAGGCGGGCCAGCAGGACACTCAGCGGCAGGCAGGCTTGCAGGGACACTCAGCAGCAGGCAGGATGCAGGGACACTCAGCAGCAGGCAGGCTTGCAGGGACACTCAGCAGCGGGCAGGCTTGCAGGGACACTCAGCAGCAGGCAGGCTTGCAGGGACACTCAGCGGCGGGCAGACTTGCAGGGACACTCAGCGGCAGGCGGGCCAGCAGGACACTCAGCGGCAGGCAGGCTTGCAGGGACACTCAGCAGCAGGCAGGCTTGCAGGGAGACTCAGCAGCGGGCAGGGTGCAGGGACACTCAGCGGCAGGCGGGCCAGCAGGACACTCAGCGGCAGGCAGGATGCAGGGACACTCAGCAGCAGGCAGGCTTGCAGGGACACTCAGCAGCGGGCAGGGTACAGGGGTGCTCAGTAGACAGGCTTGCAGGGTCTTGGCTGTAGGGTCTGGCCGCAACGCAGACCTCTCCCAGCACTTTTATTGCTGGAGCAGGATGCTTCCAGGTTGCCATGGCAATGGCCAGCTTGGCATCAGGTTTCCAGGGCAACAAGCCCCACCCCCTCACTCCAGCAGCGCACAGGGAGCGAAGCCTTTGTCTCCGGCGGGCGCAGAGCGCGGGAACCTCGGGGCCACACTGTGCCCGCCGGGACAAGGGGAGGGGCGTGCGGAGACACCCTGATGGCCTGCATGTGGGGAATCCACATGCAGACACAGCGGGTTGGCAGACTCCTCTGCGCCCGGTCGAGGAGAGATGTGAACCTCACTGCAGGGGGCAGATCACTGGCGCCCGGCACACCACTTTATGTGGGCTATGTGCGGGCACAGGGACATGTAATGGGGAAGGGAGGGGGGAAGAGAGGGAGTGATGGAGGGGGGGGGACAGTGACAGTGGGGATGGGCTTTGCTGCGGGATGACCCTCCTATTGCACCTCCAGGTTTACCCCGCTGAAGACCAGGGACCAGAAGGTGCCAGGCGGTGGGTCCGGAGCAGGAAGGTAGATTGTGGTGACAGTCCAGAGGATGGAGCTGGCCGAGAACATCAGAGAGCCAACCCCCTCCATCTCCCAACATCAAGAAGGTTCATCTCTGATTACATTGTCCATATAAATAATGGTGGGAACCCCTCATAATGGGCACAGCGGGTGTATAGACCCAGGAACTCAGCACAGGGATGGTGGGAACCCCTCATAATGGGCCCAGCGGGGGTACAGACCCAGGAACTCAGCACAGGGATGGTGGGAACCCCTCATAATGGGCACAGCGGGTGTATAGACCCGGGAACTCAGCACAGGGATGGTGGGAACCCCTCATAATGGGCACAGCGGGTGTATAGACCCGGGAACTCAGCACAGGGATGGTGGGAACCCCTCATAATGGGCCCAGCGGGGGTACAGACCCAGGAACTCAGCACAGGGATGGTGGGAACCCCTCATAATGGGCACAGCGGGTGTATAGACCCGGGAACTCAGCACAGGGATGGTGGGAACCCCTCATAATGGGCCCAGCGGGGGTACAGACCCAGGAACTCATCACAGGGATGGTGGGAACCCCTCATAATGGGCACAGCGGGTGTACAGACCCGGGAACTCAGCACAGGGATGGTGGGAACCCCTCATAATGGGCACAGCGGGCGTACAGACCCGGGAACTCGCACAGGGATGGTGGGAACCCCTCATAATGGGCACAGCGGGTGTACAGACCCGGGAACTCAGCACAGGGATGGTGGGAACCCCTCATAATGGGCACAGCGGGCGTACAGACCCGGGAACTCGCACAGGGATGGTGGGAACCCCTTATAATGGGCACAGCAGGCTACAGACCCGGGAACTCGGCACAGGGATGGCGGGAACCCCTTATAATGGGCACAGCGGGCGTATAGACCCGGGAACTCAGCACAGGGATGGTGGGAACCCCTCATAATGGGCACAGCGGGCGTATAGACCCGGGAACTCAGCACAGGGATGGTGGGAACCCCTTATAATGGGCACAGCGGGCTACAGACCCGGGAACTCGGCACAGGGATGGCGGGAACCCCTTTTAATGGGCACAGCGGGTGTATAGACCCGGGAACTCAGCACAGGGATGGTGGGAACCCCTCATAATGGGCACAGCGGGCTACAGACCCGGGAACTCGGCACAGGGATGGCGGGAACCCCTCATAATGGGCCCAGTGGGGGTACAGACCTAGGAACTCCAGTCCACACTTCCAATGGGCCCATGAGGATTCTACGTTCAGATTCACCTGAAGGAAAAATGCTGCAAAAGTTGATGGAAGCTGAAGACTCCCAAGGGCCCCGGGGACCGGGAACAAGGCGGGAGAAGATTATCAATGACTTGTGTAATCTCCTCCTGCGTCAATATTAGCCGCACATTGCCCCTTGTGACCGGCTAATGAGGCCGCCGTTCCCCGCTCCGGCTAGGTGGCTGATTATCTTCAGGGACACAAAGGTGACACTCATCAGATTCTCATTATTGGCCGCCAAGAGAATCATTAACAGCAGGATGTGGAGTGGCCCCAGGAGCCTCCTCCTTTATAATGATCCCGGAGTCCCGGTGGCCCCCAGCTTTTGTCGCAGCCATGGCATGCCGGGCGCTGGTCACCGCCGCGTGGCTCTCCGGAGCTCTGAAAACCAAGAAGGCTCCGTTGCTGCAAGTGCTGGACTGCACGTGGTACTCGCCGGGCGGGAGGGACGCCGGGAAGGAGTTCCGGGAGAGGCACATCCCGGGGGCCTCGTTCTTCGACATGGAGCGATGTAAGGACCAGGCGTCGCCCTACGAGATGATGCTGCCCGGCCAGGCGCACTTCGCCGATTACGTCGGCAGTCTCGGCATCCACAACCAGAGCCACGTGGTGATCTACGACTGCGACAACGCAGGCATGATGATGGCCCCCCGGCTTTGGTGGATGTTCCGTGTCTTTGGCCACAGCAACGTGTCGGTGCTGGACGGCGGGGATGGCCAACTGGGTGAAGCGTGACCTGCCGGTCACGTCTGACACCACGCCGGCCGAGCCGCAGACGTTCCACGCCACCCTGAACCCTTCTCTGCTGAAGACCTTCCAAGACGTTCAGGAGAACCTGAGCAGCAGACGGTTCCAGCTGGTGGACGCCCGAGGGGAGGGGAGGTTCCGGGGCCCGGAGCCAAAACCAGGAGAAGGTGAGATGGGGGCCAGAATGTGGGGGGAGGAGGCCAGAATGTGGGGGACGGGGGGGCCAGAATGTGGAGGAGAGGAGGCCAGAATGTGGGGGGCGTTAGATGTCACCACGGCTACACCAATGTGGACCCTCTGGCTTTACTATAAAACAGTGGTCTCCAAACTGCGACCTAGGGGCTAAATGTGGCCCTTTGTTTGTTTTTTTTCTGGCCCTTGAGGCATTTTTCCCCCACTGAAAGTGGGACATAGTTCTACCACTGACACCAACAATGGGGCACTATTCCTCCCACTGACACCAACGATGGGGCACTATTCCTCCCACTGACACCAATGATGGGGCACTATTCCTCCCACTGACACCAATGATGGGGCACTATTCCTCCCACTGACACCAATGATGGGGCGCTATTCCCCCCACTGACACCAATGATGGGGCACTATTCCTCCCACTGACACCAATGATGGGGCACTATTCCTCCCACTGACACCAATGATGGGGCACTATTCCTACCACTGACACCAATGATGGGGCACTAATCCTCCCACTGACACCAACAGTGGGGCGCTATTCCTCCCACTGACACCAATGATGGAGCACTATTCCTCCCACTGACACCAATGATGGGGCGCTATTCCTCCCACTGACACCAATGATGGGGCACTATTCCTCCCACTGACACCAATGATGGAGCACTATTCCTCCCACTGACACCAATGATGGGGCACTATTCCTCCCACTGACACCAATGATGGAGCACTATTCCTCCCACTGACACCAATGATGGGGCACTATTCCTCCCACTGACACCAATGATGGGGCACTATTCCTCCCACTGACACCAACAATGGGGCACTATTCCTCCCACTGACACCAATGATGGGGCGCTATTCCCCCCACTGACACCAATGATGGGGCACTAATCCTCCCACTGACACCAACGGTGGGGCACTATTCCTCCCACTGACACCAATGATGGGGCGCTATTCCTCCCACTGACACCAATGATGGGGCACTATTCCTCCCACTGACACCAATGATGGGGCACTATTCCTCCCACTGACACCAATGATGGGGCACTATTCCTCCCACTGACACCAATGATGGGGCACTATTCCTCCCACTGATACCAATGATGGGGCACTATTCCTCCCACTGACACCAATGATGGGGCACTATTCCTCCCACTGACATCAATGATGGGGCACTATTCCTCCCACTGATACCAATGATGGGGCACTATTCCCCCCACTGACACCAATGATGGGGCACTATTCCTCCCACTGACACCAATGATGGGGCACTATTCCTCCCACTGACACCAATGATGGACACTATTCCTCCCACTGACACCAATGATGGGACACTATTCCTCCCACTGACACCAATGATGGACACTATTCCTCCCACTGACACCAATGATGGGGCACTATTCCTGCCACTGACACCAATGATTTGAAGGACAGTAAACTGGCCCTTTGTTTAGAACGTTTGGAGACCCCTTCTATAAAGGATACCCAGGAGAGATGGTAGGTGTACCCAAGAAGTCCACCAACCAGGTGACGGTAGAGCAGGACACCATGGGGCAGATCAGACATGGGATTGAGGACCACGATGAAGGCCTCTGGGTGAGGACGGTCCCTCTTGAGGACGGGGGATGCAGGATTCCCCGGGGCACTGAGCTGGTAATCACCAGAGCTCCTGATGGTGGGGATGGGCATTGCTGCGGGATGACCCTCCTATTGCACCCTCCAGGTTTACCCCACTGAAGACCAGGGACCAGGAAATGAGAAGGTGCCAGGAGGTGGGTCTGGACCAGGAGGGTAGATTGTGGTGACAGTCCAGAGAATGGAGCTGGCCGAGAACACCAGAATGCCAACCCCCTCCATCTCCCAACATCGGGAAGGTTCATCTTTTCTGATTACATTGTCCATATAAATAATGGTGGGAACCCCTCATAATGGGCACAGGGATGGTGGGAACCCCTCATAATGGGCAAAACGGGTGTACAGACCCGGGAATTGATCACAGGGATGGTGGGAACCCCTCATAATGGGCACAGGGATGGTGGGAACCCCTCATAATGGGCACAGGGATGGTGGGAACCCCTCATAATGGGCACAGTGGGTGTACAGACCCAGGAACTCATCACGGGGATGGTGGGAACCCCTCATAATGGGCACAGGGATGGTGGGAACCCCTCATAATTGGCACAACGGGTGTAGAGACCTGGGAACTCAGCACAGGGATGGTGGGAACCCCTCATAATGGGCACAACGGGTGTACAGACCCGGGAACTCGGTACAGGGATGGTGGGAACCCCTCATATTGGGCAAAACGGGGGTACAGACCCGGGAACTCGGCACAGGGATGGTGGGAACCCCTCATATTGGGCACAGCGGGGGTACAGACCCAGGAACTCGGCACAGGGATGGTGGGAACCCCTCATATTGGGCAAAACGGGGGTACAGACCCGGGAACTCGGCACAGGGATGGTGGGAACCCCTCATATTGGGCACAGCAGGTGTACAGACCCAGGAACTCGGCACAGGGATGGTGGGAACCCCTCATATTGGGAAAAACGGGGGTACAGACCCGGGAACTCGGCACAGGGATGGTGGGAACCCCTCATATTGGGCACAGCGGGGGTACAGACCCGGGAACTCGGCACAGGGATGGTGGGAACCCCTCATATTGGGCAAAACGGGGGTACAGACCCGGGAACTCGGCACAGGGATGGTGGGAACCCCTCATAATGGGCACAGACCCGGGAACTCGCTGTTCTGGGGAACATTCCAGAATGGACAACAAGCCGTTTATTGAACCTCAGGCAGGAACGATGATTCTTGTGGAACATTAAAATGTCTCGTTTCTTTGACATGCCTGGAGGATCCTCATCCTGCTGGTGGGGAGGGGGGGGGTCCTCATCTTGCCGGTGGAGGAGGGGGGCGGGGTCTCTGCAATGTACAGAAAGTGCTGCAGCATCGCAGTCCCTTGGAGTCTGGTACGCATTTTAAGGGGGGTAACCCCCCCACACACAGTAATAGTGGTGGGTCCCCTAAAAGTCCCTCCCGTATTCCAAGCATGAAGCCTGGCTGACCCAAACCACACCAGACCACCTGCCCTCAATACAGCGTACGGGGGGGGGACTTCTACCTGGCAGAGCACCTTGCATGATTTATGTTGGGAGGGGGCGGAGCTGACGTTCTCGCGGTCTCCGCCTTCGGGGGATGAATATTTCACATTCTTAGCTTTTCTATTTTCGGAGATGAATGCGATGAACGCGCCACGCCTGCACTGCCCCCCGGACAGCTCAACTACAGCTGTGCTGGTGAAGAGGATTCTTTGTTCTGGTCAGGCTGGGTGAAGGTCATCTTTTCTGGTCAGGCTGGGTGAAGGTCATCTTTTCTGGTCAGGCTAGGTGAAGGTCATCTTTTCTGGTCAGGCTAGGTGAAGGCCATCTTTTCTGGTCAGGCTAGGTGAAGGTCATCTTTTCTGGTCAGGCTGGTTAAAGGGCATCTTTTCTGGTCAGGCTGGGTGAAGGGCATCGTTTCTGGTCAGGCTGGGTGAAGGCCATCTTTTCTGGTCAGGCTGGTTAAAGGGCATCTTTTCTGGTCAGGCTGGGTGAAGGGCATCGTTTCTGGTCAGGCTGGGTGAAGGGCATCGTTTCTGGTCAGGCTGGGTGAAGGGCATCTTTTCTGGTCAGGCTGGGTGAAGGTCATCTTTCGTCATCAGGCTGGACGTGTTTCCCCCCATTGGGCTTGATCATAGTTTTCCATTGCCGGGGCGAAACGCGTCGGTACAGCTGGAACAATAAAGTTGGTTTTAAGCTTCTTGGAAGTAGCAGTGTGTGTGGCCCCGTTAGAGCACAGTATATTGGGGCCCCAACACAGGCCATGTGGGAGACATCCAGGTCCTACTCTCCACCTCCACTGATCATATTTTAGGACCCGCTCACGTCATCACGTAATATGTGCGCTACAATGCAGCCCAGTAGGAGCGCAAAAACAGCAGCCCCTCCCTCAACAAAAGTGGGCGTGGTCAGTAAGGTGCCCCCAGATTTCACCCATTTCCTGTCTGGCGGAGAAACGATCGCCTAATTCCTGGAAATTTCTTGTTTTTTTTCTGTATTTCAGGGATTGAACCCGGACACATCGTCGGCTCGGTGAACCTCCCCTTCGCCGGTTTCCTGACACCGGAAGGTTTCCAGAAGCCGCCCCACGAGATCCGCCGCCTCTTCGAGGAGAAGGGCGTGGACCTGAAGAAGCCGCTGACGGCCACGTGTCGGCGGGGGGTGACCGCCTGTCACCTGGCTCTGGCCTCCTACGTCCTGGGGAAGGACGACACGGCCGTCTACGATGGAGCCTGGTCCGAGTGGTTCCACCGCGCCCAACCCGAGCACAAGGCGTACGAGGGGAGGAGCCAAGCCTGAAGAACTAGTGGGAGGGGCCATGTGACCACTTGATAGAGCTGGGGGAGGGAGGGGAGGGGGGGTTGTAAATATTTATTGAACTTTTTGAAATGAAACGAACGAAAGACAAGGACGCCAAAAACACAAGCGGATCTGATTGTGGCGAAATCTGGGCGTGGTGACATTAGCATATAAGCACTTAATATCGTCATGTGACCAATAATAAAAAATATACAAATTATTTCCCAAAATCGGTGTACTTTGTGTATTTCCTTCAGATCTGAGACCTCCCAGAATAAAGACCGCCCATTGCTGCCCTCTCTGCTTGTGCAGGGGGACTGGTCTGGTCTCCGCCCCCTTCTGTAGTTTTCTGTGTTGGGTGGAACTGCTAGGCCCCTCCCACAGCAGCTCTCTCTCCTTGTGCAGGGTGACTGGTCTTGTCTCCGCCCCCTCCTGTAGTGGGTGGAGCCTGCTGGGAGAAACTGCTCAAGGAGCCAATCAGTTCATGTGCTGATAGGAGGAGAGAGCAGAGTGACAGAGAGGTGAGCTCAGCAATCTGCTGCTTTTACCAAATCTCAAATTAAATTTCCTCGTAAATTTAGGCCAAAATCTGTTCTGTATATTGATTGGTTTGTGCGAGTCTACAATCTATGGGAGATATATCTGAAGATCGATCGATCCCGATGTACTGACAGCCGGTCTCATTTCTGGAGCACCCCAAATGTCAGGACAGTACACGCCCCCAAATGTCAGGACGGTACAAATCCCCCCAAATGTCAGGACGGTACAAATCCCCCCAAATGTCAGGACGGTACGAATCCCCCCAAATGTCAGGACGGTCCGAATCCCCCCAAATGTCAGGAGAGTACGAATCCCCCCAAATGTCAGGACGGTCCGAATCCCCCCCAAATGTCAGGATGGTACGAATCCCCCCAAATGTCAGGAGAGTACGAATCCCCCCAAATGTCAGGACGGTACGAATCCCCCCAAATGTCAGGACGGTACGAATCCCCCCAAATGTCAGGACGGTACGAATCCCCCCAAATGTCAGGAGAGTACAAATCCCCCCAAATGTCAGGACGGTCCGAATCCCCCCCAAATGTCAGGACGGTACGAATCCCCCCCAAATGTCAGGAGAGTACGAATCCCCCCAAATGTCAGGACGGTACAAATCGCCCCAAATGTCAGGACGGTACGAATCCCCCAAATGTCAGGACGGTACAAATCGCCCCAAATGTCAGGACGGTACAAATCCCCCCAAATATCAGGACGGTACAAATCCCCCCAAATGTCAGGACGGTACAAATCCCACCAAATGTCAGGACGGCAAAAATCCCCCCCAAATGTCAGGACGGTACAAATCCCCCCAAATGTCAGGAGAGTACAAATCCCCCCCAAATGTCAGGACAGTACAGATATCCCCCCAAATGTCAGGACGGTACGAATCCCCCCAAATGTCAGGACGGTACAAATCCCCCCAAATGTCAGGACGGTACAAATCCCCCAAATGTCAGGACGGTCCGAATCCCCCCCAAATGTCAGGACCGTACAAATCCCCCCAAATGTCAGGAGAGTACGAATCCCCCCAAATGTCAGGAC
Organism: Staurois parvus; assembly: GCF_062004578.1. Classification (NCBI taxonomy): domain Eukaryota; kingdom Metazoa; phylum Chordata; class Amphibia; order Anura; family Ranidae; genus Staurois; species Staurois parvus. The sequence continues at coordinate 30,838 of NW_028319435.1, forward strand.
GGTACAAATCCCCCCAAATGTAAGGACGGTACAAATCCCCCAAATGTCAGGACGGTACAAATCCCCCCCAAATGTCAGGAGGGTACAAATCCCCCCCAAATGTCAGGACGGTACAAATCCCCCCAAATGTCAAGACAGGACAAATCCCCCCCAAATGTCAGGACGGTACAAATCCCCCAAATGTCAGGAGGGTACAAATCCCCCCGAAATGTCAGGACGGTACAAATCCCCCCAAATGTCAGGACGGTACAAAACCCCCCAAATGACAGGAAGGTCCGAATCCCCCCCAAATGTCAGGACGGTCCGAATCCCCCCCAAATGTCAGGACGGTCCGAATCCCCCCCCAATGTCAGGAGAGTACGAATCCCCCCAAATGTCAGGACGGTACGAATCCCCCCAAATGTCAGGAGAGTACAAATCCCCCCAAATGTCAGGACGGTAAAAATCCCCCCAAATGTCAGGAAGGTACAAATCCCCCCAAATGTCAGGACGGTACAAATCCCCCCCAAATGTCAGGACGGTACAAATCCCCCACAAATGTCAGGACGGTACAAATCCCCCAAATGTCAGGAAGGTACAAATCCCCCCAAATGTCAGGACGGTACAAATCCCCCCCAAATGTCAGGACGGTACAAATCCCCCCAAATGTCAGAACGGTACAAATCCCCCCCAAATGTCAGGACGGTACAAATCCCCCCAAATGTCAGGACGGTAGAAATCCCCCCCAAATGTCAGGACGGTACAAATCCCCCCCAAATGTCAGGACGGTACAAATCCCCCCAAATGTCAGGACAGTACAAATCCCCCCAAATGTCAGGACGGTACAAATCCCCCCAAATGTCAGAATGATACAAATGCCCCCAAATGTAAGGACGGTACAAACCCCCCCCCAAATGTCAGGATGGTACAAATCCCCCCCAAATGTCAGGACGGTACAAATGCCCCCAAATGTCAGGATGGTACAAATCCCCCCCAAATGTCAGGACGGTACAAATGCCCCCAAATGTCAGGACGGTACAAATCCCCCCACAAATGTCAGGACGGTACAAATCCCCCCAAATGCCAGGACGGTACAAATCCCCCCAAATGTCAGGACGGTACAAATCCCCCCCAAATGCCAGGACGGAACAAATCCCCCCAAATGTCAGGACGGTACAAATCCCCCCAAATGTCAGGACGGCACAAATCCCCCCAAATGTCCCTTTTTGGAAAGTCTGAGGTGTTTAGTAAGAGGTGTGGAGAGTTTTTTTTTTTTTGTTGAAGTTATAATTTTTTTGTCACAATTTTTGGGAAAATTAAAAAATTAAACAATTTTTTCTTTCCATCATGTCCCCAGCGCAGTATGGCGCCATCATGTGACCGGTGTGGGCGGTGATCAGGCGCCATCATCATATGACCGGTGTGGGCGGTGATCAGGCGCCATCATGTGACCGGTGTGGGCGGTGATCAGGCGCCATCATCATATGACCGGTGTGGGCGGTGATCAGGCGCCATCATATGACCGGTGTGGGCGGTGATCGGGCGCCATCATATGACCGGTGTGGGCGGTGATCGGGCGCCATCATATGACTGGTGTGGGCGGTGATCAGGCGCCATCATATGACCGGTGTGGGCGGTGATCGGGCGCCATCATATGACCGGTGTGGGCGGTGATCAGGCGCCATCATATGACCGGTGTGGGCGGTGATCAGGCGCCATCATGTGACCGGTGTGGGCGGTGATCGGGCGCCATCATATGATCGGTGTGGGCGGTGATCGGGCGCCATCATATGACCGGTGTGGGCGGTGATCAGGCGCCATCATGTGACCGGTGTGGGCGGTGATCAGGCGCCATCATATGTCCGGTGTGGGCGGTGATCAGGCGCCATCATATGACCGGTGTGAGCGGTGATCAGGCGCCATCATGTGACCGGTGTGGGCGGTGATCAGGCGCCATCATATGACCGGTGTGGGCTGTGATCAGGCGCCATCATATGACCGGTGTGGGCGGTGATCAGGCGCCATCATGTGACCGGTGTGGGCGGTGATCAGGCGCCATCATGTGACCGGTGTGGGCGGTGATCAGGCGCCATCATATGACCTTTGTGGGCGGTGATCAGGCGCCATCATCATATGTCCGGTGTGGGCGGTGATCAGGCGCCATCATATGACCGGTGTGGGCGGTGATCAGGCGCCATCATGTGACCGGTGTGGGCGGTGATCAGGCGCCATCATATGACCGGTGTGGGCGGTGATCGGGCGCCATCATATGACTGGTGTGGGCGGTGATCAGGCGCCATCATATGATCGGTGTGGGCGGTGATCAGGCGCCATCATATGATCGGTGTGGGCGGTGATCGGGCGCCATCATCATGTGACCGGTGTGGGCGGTGATCGGGCGCCATCATGTGACCGGTGTGGGCGGTGATCGGGCGCCATCATATGACCGGTGTGGGCGGTGATCGGGCGCCATCATGTGACCGGTGTGGGCGGTGATCGGGCGCCATCATGTGACCCGTGTGTGGGCGGTGATTGGGCGCCATCATATGACTGGTGTGGGCGGTGATCAGGCGCCATCATATGACCGGTGTGGGCGGTGATCAGGCGCCATCATATGACCGGTGTGGGCGGTGATCGGGCGCCATCATATGACCGGTGTGGGCGGTGATCAGGCGCCATCATATGACCGGTGTGGGCGGTGATCAGGCGCCATCATATGACCGGTGTGGGCGGTGATCAGGCGCCATCATGTGACCGGTGTTGGCGGTGATCAGGCGCCATCATATGACCGGTGTGGGCGGTGATCGGGCGCCATCATCATGTGACCGGTGTGGGCGGTGATCGGGCGCCATCATGTGACCGGTGTGGGCGGTGATCGGGCGCCATCATGTGACCGGTGTGGGCGGTGATCAGGCGCCATCATGTGACCGGTGTGGGCGGTGATCAGGTGCCATCATATGACCTTTGTGGGCGGTGATCAGGCGCCATCATCATATGTCCGGTGTGGGCGGTGATCAGGCGCCATCATATGACCGGTGTGGGCGGTGATCAGGCGCCATCATGTGACCGGTGTGGGCGGTGATCGAGAGCCATCATATGATCGGTGTGGGCGGTGATCAGGCGCCATCATGTGACCCGTGTGTGGGCGGTGATTGGGCGCCATCATATGACTGGTGTGGGCGGTGATCAGGCGCCATCATATGACCGGTGTGGGCGGTGATCAGGCGCCATCATATGACCGGTGTGGGCGGTGATCGGGCGCCATCATATGACCGGTGTGGGCGGTGATCGGGCGCCATCATATGACCGGTGTGGGCGGTGATCAGGCGCCATCATATGACCGGTGTGGGCGGTGATCAGGCGCCATCATGTGACCGGTGTTGGCGGTGATCAGGCGCCATCATATGACCGGTGTGGGCGGTGATCAGGCGCCATCATATGACCGGTGTGGGCGGTGATCAGGCGCCATCATGTGACCGGTGTTGGCGGTGATCAGGCGCCATCATATGACCGGTGTGGGCGGTGATCGGGCGCCATCATCATGTGACCGGTGTGGGCGGTGATCGGGCGCCATCATGTGACCGGTGTGGGCGGTGATCGGGCGCCATCATGTGACCGGTGTGGGCGGTGATCAGGCGCCATCATGTGACCGGTGTGGGCGGTGATCGGGCGCCATCATGTGACCGGTGTGGGCGGTGATCAGGCGCCATCATATGACCGGTGTGGGCGGTGATCGGGCGCCATCATATGACCGGTGTGGGCGGTGATCAGGCGCCATCATATGACCGGTGTGGGCGGTGATCAGGCGCCATCATATGTCCGGTGTGGGCGGTGATCAGGCGCCATCATATGACCGGTGTGGGCGGTGATCAGGCGCCATCATATGACCGGTGTGGGCGGTGATCAGGCGCCATCATATGTCCGGTGTGGGCGGTGATCAGGCGCCATCATATGACCGGTGTGGGCGGTGATCAGGCGCCATCATGTGACCGGTGTGGGCGGTGATCAGGCGCCATCATATGACCGGTGTGGGCGGTGATCAGGCGCCATCATGTGACCGGTGTGGGCGGTGATCAGGCGCCATCATATGACCTTTGTGGGCGGTGATCAGGCGCCATCATCATATGTCCGGTGTGGGCGGTGATCAGGCGCCATCATATGACCGGTGTGGGCGGTGATCAGGCGCCATCATGTGACCGGTGTGGGCGGTGATCGGGCGCCATCATATGACCGGTGTGGGCGGTGATCGGGCGCCATCATGTGACCGGTGTGGGCGGTGATCAGGCGCCATCATGTGGGCGGTGATCAGGCGCCATCATATGACCGGTGTGGGCGGTGATCAGGCGCCATCATGTGACCCGTGTGTGGGCGGTGATTGGGCGCCATCATATGACTGGTGTGGGCGGTGATCAGGCGCCATCATATGACCGGTGTGGGCGGTGATCAGGCGCCATCATATGACCGGTGTGGGCGGTGATCGGGCGCCATCATATGACCGGTGTGGGCGGTGATCAGGCGCCATCATATGACCGGTGTGGGCGGTGATCAGGCGCCATCATATGACCGGTGTGGGCGGTGATCAGGCGCCATCATGTGACCGGTGTTGGCGGTGATCAGGCGCCATCATATGACCGGTGTGGGCGGTGATCGGGCGCCATCATCATGTGACCGGTGTGGGCGGTGATCGGGCGCCATCATGTGACCGGTGTGGGCGGTGATCGGGCGCCATCATGTGACCGGTGTGGGCGGTGATCGGGCGCCATCATGTGACCGGTGTGGGCGGTGATCGGGCGCCATCATGTGACCGGTGTGGGCGGTGATCGGGCGCCATCATATGACCGTTGTGGGCGGTGATCAGGCGCCATCATATGACCGGTGTGGGCGGTGATCAGGCGCCATCATATGTCTGGTGTGGGCGGTGAACAGGCGCCATCATATGACCGGTGTGGGCGGTGATCAGGCGCCATCATATGACCGGTGTGGGCGGTGATCAGGCGCCATCATATGTCCGGTGTGGGCGGTGATCAGGCGCCATCATATGACCGGTGTGGGCGGTGATCAGGCGCCATCATATGACCGGTGTGGGCGGTGATCAGGCGCCATCATATGTCCGGTGTGGGCGGTGATCAGGCGCCATCATATGACCGGTGTGGGCGGTGATCAGGCGCCATCATATGACCGGTGTGGGCGGTGATCAGGTGCCATCATATGACCGGTGTGGGCGGTGATCAGGCGCCATCATGTGACCGGTGTGGGCGGTGATCAGGCGCCATCATATGACCTTTGTGGGCGGTGATCAGGCGCCATCATCATATGTCCGGTGTGGGCGGTGATCAGGCGCCATCATATGACCTTTGTGGGCGGTGATCAGGCGCCATCATCATATGTCCGGTGTGGGCGGTGATCAGGCGCCATCATATGACCGGTGTGGGCGGTGATCAGGCGCCATCATATGACCGGTGTGGGCGGTGATCGGGCGCCATCATGTGACCGGTGTGGGCGGTGATCAGGCGCCATCATGTGGGCGGTGATCAGGCGCCATCATATGACCGGTGTGGGCAGTGATCAGGCGCCATCATATGACGGGTGTGGGCGGTGATCGGGCGCCATCATATGACTGGTGTGGGCGGTGATCAGGCGCCATCATATGACCGGTGTGGGCGGTGATCAGGCGCCATCATATGACCGGTGTGGGTGGTGATCAGGCGCCATCATATGTCCGGTGTGGGCGGTGATCAGGCGCCATCATATGACCGGTGTGGGCGGTGATCAGGCGCCATCATATGACCGGTGTGGGCGGTGATCAGGCGCCATCATATGTCCGGTGTGGGCGGTGATCAGGCGCCATCATATGACCGGTGTGGGCGGTGATCAGGCGCCATCATGTGACCGCTGTGGGCGGTGATCAGGCGCCATCATATGACCTTTGTGGGCGGTGATCAGGCGCCATCATCATATGTCCGGTGTGGGCGGTGATCAGGTGCCATCATATGACCGGTGTGGGCGGTGATCAGGCGCCATCATGTGACCGGTGTGGGCGGTGATCGGGCGCCATCATATGACCGGTGTGGGCGGTGATCAGGCGCCATCATGTGACCGGTGTGGGCGGTGATCAGGCGCCATCATGTGACCGGTGTGGGCGGTGATCAGGCGCCATCATATGACCGGTGTGGGCGGTGATCGGGCGCCATCATATGATCGGTGTGGGCGGTGATCAGGCGCCATCATATGACCGGTGTGGGCGGTGATCAGGCGCCATCATATGACCGGTGTGGGCGATGATCAGGCACGATCATATGACCGGTGTGGGCGGTGATCGGGCGCCATCATCATGTGACCGGTGTGGGCGGTGATCAGGCGCCATCATGTGACCGGTGTGGGCGGTGATCGGGCGCCATCATATGACCGGTGTGGGTGGTGATCGGGCGCCATCATGTGACCCGTGTGTGGGCGGTGATTGGGCGCCATCATATGACTGGTGTGGGCGGTGATCAGGCGCCATCATATGACCGGTGTGGGCGGTGATCAGGCGCCATCATATGACCGGTGTGGGCGGTGATCGGGCGCCATCATATGACCGGTGTGGGCGGTGATCAGGCGCCATCATATGTCCGGTGTGGGCGGTGATCAGGCGCCATCATATGACCGGTGTGGGAGGTGATCAGGCGCCATCATGTGACCGGTGTTGGCGGTGATCAGGCGCCATCATATGACCGGTGTGGGCGGTGATCGGGCGCCATCATCATGTGACCGGTGTGGGCGGTGATCGGGCGCCATCATGTGACCGGTGTGGGCGGTGATCGGGCGCCATCATGTGACCCGTGTGTGGGCGGTGATCGGGCGCCATCATATGACTGGTGTGGGCGGTGATCAGGCGCCATCATATGACCGGTGTGGGCGGTGATCGGGCGCCATCATATGACCGGTGTGGGCGGTGATCAGGCGCCATCATATGAGCGGTGTGGGCGGTGATCAGGCGCCATCATATGTCCGGTGTGGGCGGTGATTAGGCACCATCATATGACCGGTGTGGGCGGTGATCAGGCGCCATCATGTGACCGGTGTTGGCGGTGATCAGGCGCCATCATATGACCGGTGTGGGCGGTGATCAGGCGCCATCATATGACCGGTGTGGGCGGTGATCGGGCGCCATCATATGACCGGTGTGGGCGGTGATCAGGCGCCATCATGTGACCGGTGTGGGCGGTGATCAGGCGCCATCATCATATGTCCGGTGTGGGCGGTGATCAGGCGCCATCATATGACCGGTGTGGGCGGTGATCAGGCGCCATCATGTGACCGGTGTGGGCGGTGATCAGGCGCCATCATATGACCGGTGTGGGCGGTGATCAGGCGCCATCATGTGACCGGTGTGGGCGGTGATCGGGCGCCATCATATGATCGGTGTGGGCAGTGATCAGGCGCCATCATGTGACCGGTGTGGGCGGTGATCAGGCGCTATCATGTGACCGGTGTGGGCGGTAATCAGGCGCCATCATATGACCGGTGTGGGCGGTGATCGGGCGCCATCATATGACCGGTGTGGGCGGTGATCGAGCGCCATCATCATATGACCGGTGTGGGCGGTGATCAGACGTCATCATGTGACCGGTGTGGGCAATGATCCGGCGCCATCATATGACCGGTGTGGGCGGTGATCGGGCGCCATCATCATGTGACCGTTGTGGGCGGTGATCGGGCGCCATCATGTGACCGGTGTGTGGGCGGTGATCAGGCGCCATCATATGACCGGTGTGGGCGGTGATCAGGCGCCATCATATGACCGGTGTGGGCGGTGATCAGGCGCCATCATATGACCGGTGTGGGCGGTAATCAGGCGCCATCATATGACCGGTGTGGGCGGTGATCGGGCGCCATCATATGACCGGTGTGGGCGGTGATCGAGCGCCATCATCATATGACCGGTGTGGGCGGTGATCAGACGTCATCATGTGACCGGTGTGGGCGATGATCAGGCGCCATCATATGACCGGTGTGGGCGGTGATCGGGCGCCATCATCATGTGACCGTTGTGGGCGGTGATCGGGCGCCATCATGTGACCGGTGTGTGGGCGGTGATCGGGTGCCATCATATGACCGGTGTGGGTGGTGATCAGGCGCCATCATATGACCGGTGTGGGCGGTGATCAGGCGCCATCATATGACCGGTGTGGGCGGTGATCAGGCGCCATCATGTGACCGGTGTGGGCGGTGATCAGGGACACGGACTGGTGACACTTTGATTTCTGTTTCAGTGATGATCGGATCATTCGGGTTACATGCTGTGATTTTTCTATTGTGATCTGTGATTGGCCACCAGCTATCACATGGTACAGGGTGCGGTGATGGGTTGAGGTACTACGTGATAGCTGTAGGCCAATCATAGCCCACTATGGGAAACACAGCCAGTGTGAATCAAATTCAGCCGGGAGGTTCTGTATCCTGTAATGGTGACAACAGTCACATGAGCCGCGGAGTGGGTGGGGTCAGACCGTCAGGGCTGTGTCTTTCTTCACCATTCTCAGCCAATCCAGTCCGGTCATGTGATCCCCTCTGAGCTGCAGCTGCAGGGGAGAGGAGGGAGCGCAGACTGCTGGGACATAGGAGTCTATGGGTGACACCACCGCTCCCGGGACTTACCGCCATTGTACAGCGCTCCCTCCTCTGCCCTGCAGCTCTCTGACACGGGATCATGTGACCAGACTGGACTGAGCTGAAAATAGATCCCCCCAGCAACAGTAGACCCCCGCAACAAAATACCCTTCAGCAACAATAAATCCTCAAGGAACAATAAATCCCCTGGGCAGAAGTAGGCCCCTGCAACAAAACACCCCCAGCAACAATAAATCCTCTGAGCAACAGAAGACCCCCACAACAAAACACCCCCCCAGCAACAATAAATCCTCAAGGAACAATAGATCCCCTGAGCAACAGAAGACTCCCACAACAAAATACCCCCCCAGCAACAATAAATCTTTCAGGAACAATAGATCCCCCAGCAACAGTAGATTCCCACAACAGTAGACCCCACAGCAACAGTAGATCACTCCGGCAACAGAAGACCCCAACAAAATACCCTCCAAAAATACAAGCATCAATACATTTCCCCCCGGCAACAATAGATTGCTCAGCAAAGGTAGACCACCCTCAACAAAATACACCCCCAGCAACAATAGATCTTCTAGAACCCAGAAAATCCCTCAACAACAGATCCCCCATCAAGAACAATAGAACACCCCTCAGTGACATTAGATCCCCCGCCAGAAAACAATAGACCTCCCCAACAACAACAGACCTCCACCCTTAGTGACAATAGATCCCCCAGCAGCCATCATCAATAGACCCTCAACAGCCCAGCTCCCCTCCCCCCGCCATTACATACGTTCCCCCACATTCCCACTGAAATGAAGCCCCGCCTCTACTTGTAATATACGGGTAAGTATATCCATCCTTGAGATATTGGGGGGTCAGGTCATCGGGGTGGTCAGGTCATCGGGGGGGTCATGTCATCAGGGGGGGCAGGTCATTGCGGGGGTTCAGGTCATCAGGGGGGTCATGTCATTGGGGGCTTCAGGTCATTGGGGGGATCAGGACATGGGGGGGGGTCAAGTCATTGGGGGTCAGGTGATCACAGGGGGTCAGGTCATCAGGAGGGGTCAGGTCATTGTAGGGGTCAGGTCATCAGGGGGGGTCAGGTGATCACAGGGGGTCAGGTGATCACAGGGGGTCAGGTCATCGTGGGGGTCAGGTCATCAGGGGGTATCAGGTGATCACAGGGGGTCAGGTCATCAGGGGATCAGGTCATCGGGGGGGGGTCAGGTCATCAGGGGGGTCAGGTCATCAGGGGGTTCAGGTGATCACAGGGGGTCAGGTGATCACAGGGGGTCAGGTCATCAGGGGATCAGGTCATCGGGGGGGTCAGGTGATCACAGGGGGTCAGGTCATCAGGGGGGTCAGGTCATTGGGGGGTCAGGTCATCAGGGGGGTCAGGTGATCACGGGGGTCAGGTCATCAGGGGGGTCAGGTCATCAGGGGGGTCAGGTCATCAGGGGGGTCAGGTCATCAGGGGGGGGTCAGGTGATCACAGGGGGTCAGGTGATCACAGGGGGTCAGGTCATCGTGGGGGTAAGGTCATCAGGGGGGGTCAGGTGATCACAGGGGGTCAGGTCATTGGGGGGTCAGGTGATCACAGGGAGTCAGGTCATTGGGGGTCAGGTCATTGGGGGGGTCAGGTCATCGGGGGGGGGTCAGGTGATCACAGGGGGTCAGGTCATCGTGGGGGTCAGGTCATCAGGGGGGTCAGGTCATTAGGGGGTCAGGTCATCAGGGGTCAGGTGAGCACAGGGGGTCAGGTCATTGGGGGGTCAGGTCATTGGGGGGGTCAGGTCATCAGGGGGGGTCAGGTGATCACAGGGGGTCAGGTCATCGTGGGGGTAAGGTCATCAGGGTGGGTCAGGTGATCACAGGGGGTCAGGTCATTGGGGGGTCAGGTGATCACAGGGAGTCAGGTCATTGGGGGGGTCAGGTCATTGGGGGGGGTCAGGTGATCACAGGGGGTCAGGTCATCGTGGGGGTCAGGTCATCAGGGGGGTCAGGTCATTAGGGGGTCAGGTCATCAGGGGTCAGGTGAGCACAGGGGGTCAGGTTATCAGGGGTCAGGTCATCGGGGGGTCAGGTCATCGGGGGTCAGGTCATCGGGGGGGGTCAGGTCATCGGGGGGGTCAGGCCATCAGGGGCATCAGGTCATTGGGGTATCAGGTCATGGCTGGGTTGGGGCTGATATTTCCTGTCTCTGGGGGTCCCCAGCGGGGGGTTCTTTATTCCCCCACCCATGTAGGGCAGGGTGTAGCCCCCCCCTGTGGTTGCTCCTCACCCATCGAACCCCTGAAGCCATGGCATGGACGGTGAGTCAGACCAATCACACGTCATACAATCTGGGTGTTTATGTGTTGGGATGGGCCGGCCCGGATCGGTATTCCGGCAGACGGGCGAGTCTCTGAGCTCCTCCACTCCGTTAGTTTTGGACTTTCTTCAATGGAAAAATCTCCAAATTCCAGACTTCTCTTCTGTTGCACTTGGCATCCCCGGCGATAACATGAACCTGACATCCGGAGGACTCCGCCCACCGCGCTGCCATTGTCTGTCCTCACTGCACCTGAAACACGGGCAGTTCATACAAAAATGTCAGTTATAGGGATGGGTACAGAGGAGGAGTATGGGGGGGATACTAGACATGGCTGTGGGGGAGGGGACATTAGAGTGTAAGCTCCTCTGGTACAGAGACTGATGGGACTGTGGGGGAGGGGACATTAGAGTGTAAGCTCCTCTGTACAGAGACTGATGTGACTGTGGGGGAGGGGACATTAGAGTGTAAGCTCCTCTGTACAGAGACTGATGTGACTGTGGGGGAGGGGACATTAGAGTGTAAGCTCCTCCGGTACAGAGACTGATGTGACTGTGGGGGAGGGGACATTAGAGTGTAAGTTCCTCTGTACAGAGACTGATGTGACTGTGGGGGAGGGGACATTAGAGTGTAAGCTCCTCTGTACAGAGACTGATGTGACTGTGGGGGAGGGGACATTAGAGTGTAAGCTCCTCTGTACAGAGACTGATGTGACTGCGGGGGAGGGGACATTAGAGTGTCAGCTCCTCCGGTACACAGACTGATGGGACTGTGGGGGAGGGGACATTAGAGTGTAAGCTCCTCTGTACAGAGACTGATGGGACTGTGGGGGAGGGGACATTAGAGTGTAAGCTCCTCTGTACAGAGACTGATGGGATTGCGGGGGAGGGGACATTAGAGTGTAAGCTCCTCTGGTACAGAGACTGATGGGACTGTGGGGGAGGGGACATTAGAGTGTAAGCTCCTCTGTACAGAGACTGATGGGACTGTGGGGGAGGGGACATTAGAGCGTAAGCTCCTCTGGTACAGAGACCGATGGGACTGTGGGGGAGGGGACATTAGAGTGTAAGCTCCTCTGGTACAGAGACCGATGGGACTGTGGGGGAGGGGACATTAGAACGTCAGCTCCTCTGGTGCAGAGACTGATGGGACTGTGGGGGAGGGGGCATTAGAGCGTCAGCTCCTCTCCCTGTATATACAGACATTGGATATGTTGGGTTCATCCGGTTCTCAGGCTGGTTGGATGGGATCCCCCATGCGGTCTCTCTCTCTCTCTCTCTCTCTCTCTCTCTCTCTCTGCGGTCAGCACTGTGTTCTGGGATTTGGTATTTCTCGTTTTATTTGCTGACTGCTAGAATTTCTCGTTTTCTCGGTGATCTCAGTTCCGGTTCGGGGGAATCTGACTTTTCACATCTCTGGAAGGTTAACCCTTCCACCACCCCGGGACTGTGAGATGTGGGGAAGGTTTCCTCCTATTGATCGCTGTGCTGATTGTAATCAATGTATCTGTAGGATGGAGAGGAGCATCGGATACAGAATAATACCAAGTGATGCAGAAAACGGGGAAACCAGATTCATTGTGCTGGTGAGGACCAGGTCCCCTCCTGGAGGATACAGATTCCCGTACATTGTGCTGGTGAGGACCAGGTCCCCTCCTGGAGGATACAGATTCCCGTACATTGTGCTGGTGAGGACCAGGTCCCCTCCTGGAGGATACAGATTCCCGTACATTGTGCTGGTGAGGACCAGGTCCCCTCCTGGAGGATACAGATTCCCGTACATTGTGCTGGTGAGGACCAGGTCCCCTCCTGGAGGATATAGATTCCTATACATTGTGCTGGTGAGGACCAGGTCCCCTCCTGGAGTATACAGATTCCCATACATTGTGCTGGTGAGGACCAGGTCCCCTCCTGGAGGATACAGATTCCCGTACATTGTGCTGGTGAGGACCAGGTCCCCTCCTGGAGGATACAGATTCCCGTACATTGTGCTGGTGAGGACCAGGTCCCCTCCTGGAGGATACAGATTCCCGTACATTGTGCTGGTGAGGACCAGGTCCCCTCCTGGAGGATACAGATTCCCGTACATTGTGCTGGTGAGGACCAGGTCCCCTCCTGGAGGATACAGATTCCCGTACATTGTGCTGGTGAGGACCAGGTCCCCTCCTGGAGGATACAGATTCCCGTACATTGTGCTGGTGAGGACCAGGTCCCCTCCTGGAGGATACAGATTCCCGTACATTGTGCTGGTGAGGACCAGGTCCCCTCCTGGAGGATACAGATTCCCGTACATTGTGCTGGTGAGGACCAGGTCCCCTCCTGGAGGATATAGATTCCTATACATTGTGCTGGTGAGGACCAGGTCCCCTCCTGGAGTATACAGATTCCCATACATTGTGCTGGTGAGGACCAGGTCCCCTCCTGGAGGATACAGATTCCCGTACATTGTGCTGGTGAGGACCAGGTCCCCTCCTGGAGGATACAGATTCCCGTACATTGTGCTGGTGAGGACCAGGTCCCCTCCTGGAGGATACAGATTCCCGTACATTGTGCTGGTGAGGACCAGGTCCCCTCCTGGAGGATACAGATTCCTGTACATTGTGCTGGTGAGGACCAGGTCCCCTCCTGGAGGATACAGATCCCTGTACATTGTGCTGGTGAGGACCAGGTCCCCTCCTGGAGGATATAGATTCCTGTACATTGTGCTGGTGAGGACCAGGTCCCCTCCTGGAGGATATAGATTCCTGTACATTGTGCTGGTGAGGACCAGGTCCCCTCCTGGAGAATACAGATTCCCATACATTGTGCTAGTGAGGACCAGGTCCCCTCCTGAAAGATATAGATTCCTATACATTGTGCTGGTGAGGACCAGGTCCCCTCCTGAAGGATATAGATTCCCGTACATTGTGCTGGTGAGGACCAGGTCCCCTCCTAGAGGATACAGATTCCCATACATTGTGCTGGTGAGGACCAGGTCCCCTCCTGGAGGATACCGATTCCCATACATTGTGCTGGTGAGGACCAGGTCCCCTCCTGGAGGATACAGATTCCCATACATTGTGCTGGTGAGGACCGGGTCCCCTCCTAGAGGATACAGATTCCCATACATTGTGCTGGTGAGGACCAGGTCCCCTCCTGGAGGATACAGATTCCCATACATTGTGCTGGTGAGGACCAGGTCTCCCCCTGGAGGATACAGATTCCCATACATTGTGCTGGTGAGGACCAGGTCCCCTCCTAGAGGATACAGATTCCCATACATTGTGCTGGTGAGGACCAGGTCCCCTCCTGGAGGATATAGGTTCCTTTTCATTGTGCTGGTGAGGACCAGGTCCCCTCCTGGAGGATATAGATTCCTGTACATTGTGCTGGTGAGGACCAGGTCCCCTCCTGGAGGATATAGATTCCTGTACATTGTGCTGGTGAGGACCAGGTCCCCTCCTGGAGGATACAGATTCCCATACATTGTGCTGGTGAGGACCAGGTCCCCTCCTGGAGGATACAGATTCCCGTACATTGTGCTGGTGAGGACCAGGTCCCCTCCTGGAGGATATAGATTCCTGTACATTGTGCTGGTGAGGACCAGGTCCCCTCCTGGAAGATACAGATTCCCATACATTGTGCTGCTGAGGACCAGGTCCCCTCCTGGAAGATATAGATTCCTATACATTGTGCTGGTGAGGACCAGGTCCCCTCCTGGAGGATACAGATTCCCATACATTGTGCTGGTGAGGACCAGGTCCCCTCCTGGAAGATATAGATTCCTATACATTGTGCTGGTGAGGACCAGGTCCCCTCCTGAAGGATATAGATTCCCGTACATTGTGCTGGTGAGGACCAGGTCCCCTCCTGGAGGATACAGATTCCTGTACATTGTGCTGGTGAGGACCAGGTCCCCTCCTGAAGGATATAGATTCCCGTACATTGTGCTGGTGAGGACCAGGTCCCCTCCTAGAGGATACAGATTCCCATACATTGTGCTGGTGAGGACCAGGTCCCCTCCTGGAGTATACAGATTCCCATACATTGTGCTGGTGAGGACCAGATCCCCTACTGGAAGATATAGATTCCTATATTTTGTGCTGGTGAGGACCAGGTCCCCTCCTGAAGGATATAGATTCCCGTACATTGTGCTGGTGAGGACCAGGTCCCCTCCTAGAGGATACAGATTCCCATACATTGTGCTGGTGAGGACCAGGTCCCCTCCTGGAGGATACAGATTCCCATACATTGTGCTGGTGAGGACCAGGTCTCCCCCTGGAGGATACAGATTCCCATACATTGTGCTGGTGAGGACCAGGTCCCCTCCTGGAGGATACAGATTCCCATACATTGTGCTGGTGAGGACCAGGTCCCCTCCTGGAAGATATAGATTCCTATACATTGTGCTGGTGAGGACCAGGTCCCCTCCTGGAGGATACAGATTCCTGTACATTGTGCTGGTGAGGACCAGGTCCCCTCCTGGAGGATACAGATTCCTGTACATTGTGCTGGTGAGGACCAGGTCCCCTCCTGGAGTATATAGATTCCCATACATTGTGCTGGTGAGGACCAGGTCCCCTCCTGGAAGATATAGATTCCTATACATTGTGCTGGTGAGGACCAGGTCCCCTCCTGGAGGATACAGATTCCTGTACATTGTGCTGGTGAGGACCAGGTCCCCTCCTGGAGGATACAGATTCCCATACATTGTGCTGGTGAGGACCAGGTCCCCTCCTGGAGGATATAGATTCCTGTACATTGTGCTGGTGAGGACCAGGTCCCCTCCTGGAAGATATAGATTCCTGTACATTGTGCTGGTGAGGACCAGGTCCTCCCCTGAATGGTATAGGTTCCCATACACTTGTTCTCAGTGATGGCGGTCTAATGCTGGCAGTTATCGGTGTGATCCTCCCGGTGTGTTATAGGCAACCATTGTATTAGAAAGGAACAATGTATCATCTTCACTGCCACACCCCTTGTACAACACTATGGATTATGTCAAAGCCATATATATACACAATATTGCCCCAAGTATTGTCCCCCCCCCGTATATACACAATATTGCCCCAAGTATTGGGCGGCCGGCCTTTCCCCGCACATGACCTTCAATGGCCTCCCAGTCTTAGTCTGTAGGGTTCAATATTGAGTTGGCCCCGCCCTTTCCACACACATGACCTTTAATGGCCTCCCAGTCTTAGTCTGTAGGGTTCAATATTGAGTTGGCCCCGCCCTTTCCACACACATGACCTTTAATGGCCCCCCAGTCTTAGTCCGTAGGGTCCAATATTGAGTTGGCCCCGCCCTTTGCAGCTATAACAGCTTCAACTCTTCTGGGAAGGCCGTCCACAAGGTTTAGGAGGGTGTCTATGGGAAGGTTGGACCATTCTTCCAGAAGCACATTTGTCAGGTCAGGCACTGATGTCGGGGGAGGAGGCCTGGCTCGCAGTCTCCGCTCTAATTCATCCCAAAGGTGTTCTATGGGGTTGAGGTCAGGACTCTGTGCAGGACAGTCAAGTTCCTCCACCCCAAACTGGCTCCTCCATGTCTTTATGGACCTTGCTTTGTACACTGGTGGGCAGTCATGTTGGAACAGGAAGGGGCCATCCCCAAACTCCTCCCACAAAGTTGGGAGCATGAAATTGTCCAAAATGTTGCCTTAAGAGTTCCCTTCTCTGGAACTAGGGGGCCAAGCCCAACCCCTGAAAAACACCCCCACACCATAATCCCCCCTCCACCAAACGTTACACTTGGCACAATGCAGTCAGGCAAGTACCGTTCTCCTGGCCACCACCAAACCCAGACACGTCCTTCAGATTGCCAGACAGAGAAGAGTGATTGGTCACTCCAGAGAACACGACTCCCCTGCTCTAGAGTCCAGTGGCGGCGTGCTTTACACCGCGGCATCCGACGCTTTGCATTGCACTTGGTGATGGAAGGCTTGGATGCAGCTGCTCGGCCATGGAAACCCATTCCATGAAGCTCTCTACGCACTGTTGTTGGGCTCATCTGAAGGCCACACCAAGTTTGGAGGTCTTTAGCTATTGACTCTGCAGACAGTTGGCGACTTCTGCGCACTGTGCGCTTCAGCATGCGCTGACCCCGCCCTGTCATGTGACGTGGCCTACCACTTGGTGGCTGAGTGGCTGTTGTTCCCAGTTGCTTCCACTTTGTTATAATCCCACTAACAGTTGAGCGTGAAATATTTAGTAGCCAGGAAATGTCCCGGATGGACTTATTGCCCAGGTGGCCACCTATCACGGGACCACGCTTGGAGTCACTGAGCTCCTGAGAGCGACCCATTCTTTCACCAATGTTTGTAGAAGCCGTCTGCATGCCTAGGGGCTTGATTGTATACACCTGTGTCCATGGAGGGGATTGGAACACCTGAATCACATGATATGGAGGGGATTGGAACACCTGAATCACATGATTGGGAGGGGATTGGAACACCTGAATCACATGATATGGAGGGGATTGGAGCACCCGAATCACATGATTGGAAGGGGATTGGAACACCTGAATCACATGATATGGAGGGGATTGGAACACCTGAATCACATGATTGGGAGGGGATTGGAACACCTGAATCACATGATATGGAGGGGATTGGAACACCTGAATCACTTGATATGGAGGGGATTGGAACACCTGAATCACATGATTGGGAGGGGATTGGAACACCTGAATCACATGATACGGAGGGGATTGGAACACCTGAATCACTTGATATGGAGGGGATTGGAGCACCTGAATCACATGATATGGAGGGGATTGGAACACCTGAATCACATGATTTGGAGGGGATTGGAACACCTGAATCACATGATTTGGAGGGGATTGGAACACCTGAATCGCATGATTGGGAGGGGATTGGAACACCTGAATCACATGATTTGGAGGGGATTGGAACACCTGAATCACATGATATAGAGGGGATTGGAACACCTGAATCACATGATTGGGAGGGGATTGGAACACCTGAATCACATGATTAGGAGGGGATTGGAACACCTGAATCACTTGATATGGAGGGGATTGGAACACCTGAATCACATGATTGGGAGGGGATTGGAACACCTGAATCACATGATACGGAGGGGATTGGAACACCAGAATCACTTGATAAGGAGGGGATTGGAACACCTGAATCACATGATATGGAGGGGATAGGAACACCTGAATCACATGATTTGGCGGGGATTGGAACACCTGAATCGCATGATTGGGAGGGGATTGGAACACCTGAATCACATGATTGGGAGGGGATTGGAACACCTGAATCACATGATATAGAGGGGATTGGAACACCTGAATCACATGATTGGGAGGGGATTGGAACACCTGAATCACATGATTAGGAGGGGATTGGAACACCTGAATCACTTGATATGGAGGGGATTGGAACACCTGAATCACATGATTGGGAGGGGATTGGAACACCTGAATCACATGATACGGAGGGGATTGGAACACCAGAATCACTTGATAAGGAGGGGATTGGAACACCTGAATCACATGATATGGAGGGGATAGGAACACCTGAATCACATGATTTGGCGGGGATTGGAACACCTGAATCACATGATATTGAGGGGATTGGAACACCTGAATCACATGATATGAAGGGGATTGGAACACCTAAATCACATGATTGGGAGGAGATTGGAACAACTGAATCACATGATATGGAGGGGATTGGAACACCTGAATCACATGATATGGAGGGGATTGGAACACCTGAATCACATGATTGGGAGGGGATTGGAACACCTGAATCACATGATATGGAGGGGATTGGAACACCTGAATCTCTTGATATGGAGGGGATTGGAACACCTGAATCACATGATTGGGAGGGGATTGGAACACCTGAATCACATGATACGGAGGGGATTGGAACACCTGAATCACTTGATATGGAGGGGATTGGAGCACCTGAATCACTTGATATGGAGGGGATTGGAACACCTGAATCACATGATTTGGAGGGGATTGGAACACCTGAATCACATGATATGGAGGGGATTGGAACACCTGAATTACATGATTGGGAGGGGATTGGAACACCTGAATCACATGATTGGGAGGGGATTGGAACACCTGAATCACATGATATGGAGGGGATTGGAACACCTGAATCACATGATATGGAGGGGATTGGAACACCTGAATCACATGATATGGAGGGGATTGGAACACCTGAATCACATGATTGGGAGGGGATTGGAGCACCTGAATCACATATGGAGGGGATTGGAACACCTGAATCACATGATTGGGAGGGGATTGGAACACCTGAATCACATGATATGGAGGGGATTGGAACACCTGAATCACATGATATGGAGGGGATTGGAACACCTGAATCACATGATTAGAGGGCGGGGACAATACTTTGGGCACTATAGTGTATATATATTATACTGTCTCTTCCTATAGTTGTGTTTCTGCCTCTAGACATTACAGTACACATTGCAGCGCCCCCCGCTGGAGAGATATCATGAAGAACACAGCGAGGAGCTCGGTTTGGAAAATTTTAATTTGAAGCAGATTTCTGCTGTTTTCCTGGTCCAGTCCCAGGCGGGGAGTGACTCCGGATCTGTGTGTCAGCACAGGGTCAGCCATCCGCTCCGGCAGACGATCCATTATACGGTGAGTCAGTCTGAATCACTTCTCCATCCAACATCACCACAAAAAGTCTGCAGAATCCTTCAGAGGAGCTTCTCCGACCATAGGAGCCAATCTATATGTGACGGAGGAGACGGAATATCATACGGAGGAGACAAGACAACCTACAGAGTGTGCCGGACCCTGAGGAGGAGGGGGATTCCATAGGGGGGATACTTATAAATGGGAGAGGTGTCAGAAGATTTTCTATACTGACCCTCCAGGACAGCCAGAGGGAGGAGAATATACTGAATACTCAATGATAACCTCTTAGGGGGAATACAGAGAAGAAAACACCCTATATAATCTATACTGGACCTATAGGAGGGATACGGAGAAGAAAACACCCTATATAATCTATACTGGACCTATAGGAGGGATACGGAGAAGGTAACACCCCATATAATCTATACTGGACCTATAGGAGAGATACGGAGAAGGTAACACCCCATATAATCTATACTGGACCTATAGGAGGGATACGGAGAAGGTAACACCCCATATAATCTATACTGGACCTATAGGAGAGATACGGAGAAGGTGACACCCCATATAATCTATACTGGACCTATAGGAGGGATACGGAGAAGGTGACACCCCATATAATCTATACTGGACCTATAGGAGGGATACGGAGAAGGTGACACCCTATATAACCTATACTGGACCTATAGGAGAGATACGGAGAAGGTAACACCCTATATAATCTATACTGGACCTATAGGAGGGATACGGAGAAGGTAACACCCTATATAATCTATACTGGACTTCACGGAGAAGGTAACACCCTATATAATCTATACTGGACCTATAGGAGGGATACGGAGAAAGTAACACCCTATATAATCTATACTGGACCTATAGGAGGGATACGGAGAAGGTAACACCCTATATCCATCCTCTATACTGGACTTCAAGGAGAAGTTAACCCCCTATATAAGTTTCACTGGAGCTATAGGAGGGACACAGAGAAGGTAAACGCCCTCTATAATCTATATTGAACTTTAAAAAGGCCATAACACCCTGTATAAGCTTTACTGGACTTAACACCCTATAAAAACTATACTGGAGGTATAGGAGGGACACTGGGAAGGTAACACCCTATATATAATCTATACTGGACTTCAAGAAGAAGATAGCATCATATTTAAGCTATACTGGACCTAAAAGAGAGATACGGAGAAGATACCACCCTATATAGTCTATACTGGACCTACAAGAGGGATACAGAGAAGGTAACACCCTATATATTCTATACTGGACCTATAGGAGGGATACGGAGAAGGTGACACCCTGTATATACTATACGTGACCTATAGGAGGGATACGGAGAAGGCGACACCCTGTATAAACTATACGTGACCTATAGGAGGGATACGGAGAAGGTGACACCCTGTATATACTATACGTGACCTACAGGAGGGATACGGAGATGGTGACACCCTGTATATACTATACGTGACCTATAGGGGGGATACGGAGAAGGCGACACCCTGTATATACTATACGTGACCTATAGGAGGGATACGGAGATGGTGACACCCTGTATATACTATACGTGACCTATAGGAGAGATACGGAGAAGGCGACACCCTGTATATACTATACGTGACCTATAGGAGGGATACGGAGAAGGCGACACCCTGTATATACTATACGTGACCTATAGGAGGGATACGGAGAAGGCGACACCCTGTATATACTATACGTGACCTATAGGAGGGATACGGAGATGGCGACACCCTGTATATACTATACGTGACCTATAGCGGGGATACGGAGAAGGTGACACCCTGTATATACTATACGTGACCTATAGCGGGGATACGGAGAAGGTGACACCCTGTATATTCTATACGTGACCTATAGGAGGGATGCGGAGATGGCGACACCCTATATATACTATACGTGACCTATAGGAGGGATACGGAGAAGGCGACACCCTGTATATACTATACGTGACCTATAGGAGGGATACGGAGAAGGTGACACCCTGTATATACTATACGTGACCTATAGGGGGGATACGGAGAAGGCGACACCCTGTATATACTATACGTGACCTATAGGAGGGATACGGAGAAGGCGACACCCTATATATACTATACGTGACCTATAGGGGGGATACGGAGAAGGCGACACCCTGTATATACTATACGTGACCTATTGGAGGGATACGGAGAAGGTGACACCCTATATATTCTATACGTGACCTATAGGAGGGATACGGAGAAGGTGACACCCTATATATACTATACGTGACCTATAGGAGGGATGCGGAGATGGCGACACCCTGTATATACTATACGTGACCTATAGGAGGGATACGGAGATGGCGACACCCTGTATATACTATACGTGACCTATAGGAGGGATACGGAGATGGTGACACCCTGTATATACTATACGTGACCTACAGGAGGGATACGGAGATGGTGACACCCTGTATATACTATACGTGACCTATAGGGGGGATACGGAGAAGGTGACACTCTGTATATATACTATACGTGACCTATAGTGGGGATACGGAGAAGGTGACACCCTGTATATACTATACGTGACCTATAGGGGGGATACGGAGAAGGCGACACCCTGTATATACTATACGTGACCTATAGGAGGGATACAGAGAAGGCGACACCCTGTATATACTATACGTGACCTATAGGGGGGATACGGAGATGGCGACACCCTGTATATACTATACGTGACCTATAGGAGGGATACGGAGATGGCGACACCCTATATATACTATACGTGACCTATAGGAGGGATACGGAGATGGCGACACCCTATATATACTATACGTGACCTATAGGAGGGATGCGGAGAAGGTGACACCCTGTATATACTATACGTGACCTATAGGAGGGATACGGAGAAGGCGACACCCTGTATATTCTATACGTGACCTATAGGAGGGATGCGGAGAAGGCGACACCCTGTATATACTATACGTGACCTATAGGAGGGATACGGAGAAGGCGACACCCTGTATATACTATACGTGACCTATAGGAGGGATACGGAGATGGCGACACCCTGTATATACTATACGTGACCTATAGGAGGGATACGGAGAAGGCGACACCCTATATATACTATACGTGACCTATAGGAGGGATGCGGAGAAGGCGACACCCTGTATATACTATACGTGACCTATAGGAGGGATACGGAGATGGCGACACCCTGTATATACTATACGTGACCTATAGGAGGGATACGGAGATGGCGACACCCTGTATATACTATACGTGACCTATAGGAGGGATACGGAGATGGCGACACCCTGTATATACTATACGTGACCTATAGGAGGGATACGGAGATGGTGACACCCTGTATATACTATACGTGACCTATAGGAGGGATACGGAGATGGTGACACCCTGTATATTCTATACGTGACCTATAGGAGGGATACGGAGAAGGTGACACCCTGTATATACTATACGTGACCTATAGGAGGGATACGGAGATGGTGACACCCTGTATATACTATACGTGACCTATAGGAGGGATACGGAGAAGGCGACACCCTATATATTCTATACGTGACCTATAGCGGGGATACGGAGATGGTGACACCCTGTATATTCTATACGTGACCTATAGCGGGGATACGGAGAAGGTGACACCCTGTATATTCTATACGTGACCTATAGGAGGGATACGGAGAAGGTGACACCCTGTATATACTATACGTGACCTATAGGAGGGATACGGAGATGGCGACACCCTGTATATACTATACGTGACCTATAGGAGGGATACGGAGATGGTGACACCCTGTATATACTATACGTGACCTATAGGAGGGATACGGAGATGGTGACACCCTGTATATTCTATACGTGACCTATAGGAGGGATACGGAGAAGGTGACACCCTGTATATACTATACGTGACCTATAGGAGGGATACGGAGATGGTGACACCCTGTATATACTATACGTGACCTATAGGAGGGATACGGAGAAGGCGACACCCTATATATTCTATACGTGACCTATAGCGGGGATACGGAGATGGTGACACCCTGTATATTCTATACGTGACCTATAGCGGGGATACGGAGAAGGTGACACCCTGTATATTCTATACGTGACCTATAGGAGGGATACGGAGAAGGTGACACCCTATATAAGTAGATGTACAGTGTAGGAGGAGCTCAGAAGTATTTGTCTGTCACCTCTGGACCACATTTCTGGGTTGCCAAAGATCCGTCTGCATATCCTGAATGTCCCGCCAGCTCCGGCACAACATTCCCGACTTCCAGACAGGCAAGAAGGGGATCCAGGGAGAGGAGACCCTCAGTCAGGTAATACCCCTCCCCCCCCCAACATACAGACCACAGAGACCCCCCTATATAATCTATAGATCCATCATGGAAATATCAGCCCTATTGTATGCTAAACAACTAGGTGTGGGGGAGGGGAGGCTAAGTAATATTTTGGGGAATCTCATACCCCCAATATATAGAGTATAGGGCCCCAATTATATAGCCTACAGCACCATGACAAGAGCATTATGGGGGAATATCATACCCCCCCCCAATATACATAATACAGGGCCCCCATTATAGAACCTATAGCACCATCACAGGAATATCAGCTCCAAGGGTGGGGGGAGGGGCTGAGAAATATTATGGGGGTGTATCATACCATCCCCCCCCAATATACATAATACAGAGCGCCCATTATATAACCTATAGCACCATCACAGGAATATCAGCCCAAGGTGTGGGGGGAGGGGCTGAGAAATATTATGGAGGTGTATCATACCCCCCCCAATACAGACTACAGGGCCCCCATTATATAACCTATAGCACCATCACAGGAATATCAGCCCCAAGGGTGGGGGGAGGGGCTGATAAATATTATGGGGGTGTATCATACCCCCCCCCAATACAGACTACAGGGCCCCCATTATAGAACCTATAGCACCATCACAGGAATATCAGCCCCAGGTGTGGGGGGAGGGGCTGAGAAATTTTATGGGGGTGTATCATACCCCCCCAATACAGACTACAGGGCCCCCATTATAGAACCTATAGCACCATCACAGGAATATCAGCCCCAAGGGTGGGGGGAGGGGCTGAGAAATATTATGGGGGTGTATCATACCCCCCCCAATACAGACTACAGGGCCCCCATTATATAACCTATAGCACCATCACAGGAATATCAGCTCCAAGGGTGGGGGGAGGGGCTGAGAAATATTATGGGGGTGTATCATACCCCCCCCAATACAGACTACAGGGCCCCCATTATATAACCTATAGCACCATCACAGGAATATTTGGTCAGGTGGGGGAGGGGAGGTGAAGAACTTTATGGGGAAATATCTCAGACATTATATTATAGATGACCCCCCCCCCATGATATTCTTCACCCCCCCCCCCCCCCCAAGGTCCCCATGTTGGACCTTTTCTGGGTCTCGTTCTTCCCTCCATCATCTCCCCACCATGTTGCTGTTGGATGGACTCTTCTCATTCTTCTTTGATTCTCAATATAAAGATCATTTGTTATAATATAAGAGGGGGAGGGGGGGGGCAGCGATAGTGGAGTCCTTGTCTACAGCAACCAATCATATTGCTTCTTTTATTTCCCATTGAGGAACGGGTAATGAAATCTGATTGGCCGGTAAGGGCTTCACTTTTGCTCCACTTCTCTTTCCTCCCAATTTCAGCATTCCGTGGTCAGACGTGGCCGGGATCCCAATCATTAATAATGATACAGAGGGAAGGAATTCACGACGATGATGGATGATGGATGGATGATGATGATGGATGATGATGATGATGGATGATGGATGATGGATGGATGATGGATGGATGATGATGATTGATGATGATGATGATGATGATGGATGATGATGATGGATGATGGATGGATGATGATGATGGATGATGGATGGATGATGATGATGATGATGATGGATGGATGATGGATGGATGATGGATTGATGACAGATGGATGATGACTATGGATGATGATGGATGGATGATGATGGATTGATGACAGATGGATGATGATGGATGGATGATGGATGGATGATGATGATGATGATGATGATGGATTGATGACAGATGGATGATGATGATGATGGATGGATGATGATGATGGATGATGGATGATGATGATGATGGATTGATGACAGATGGATGATGATGATGATGATGGATGGATGATGATGATGGATCGATGATGATGATGGATGGATGATGATGAATGGATGATGGATGATGATGGATGAATGGATGATGATGGATGATGATGATGGATGGATGATGGATAATGATGGATGGATGATGGAGGGATGATGGATGGATGATGATGATGATGGATGGATGATTGATGGATGGATGATGGAGGGATGATGGATGGATGATGATGATGATGGATGGATGATTGATGGATGGATGATGATGATGGATGATGATGATGGATAATGATGGATGGATGATGATGGATGGATGATGGAGGGATGATGGATGGATGATGATGATGATGGATGGATGATTGATGGATGGATGATGATGATGGATAATGATGGATGGATGATGATGGATGGATGATGGAGGGATGATGGATGATGATGATGATGGATGGATGATTGATGGATGGATGATGATGATGAATAATGATGGATGGATGATGATGGATGGATGATGGAGGGATGATGGATGGATGATGATGATGAATAATGATGGATGGATGATGATGGATGGATGATGGAGGGATGATGAATGGATGATGATGATGATGGATGGATGATTGATGGATGGATGATGATGATGGATGGATGATGGATGATGATGATGGATAATGATGGATGGATGATGATGGATGGATGATGGAGGGATGATGGATGGATGATGATGATGATGGATGGATGATTGATGGATGGATGATGATGATGGATAATGATGGATGGATGATGATGATGGATGGATGATGGATGATGATGGATGGATGATGGAGGGATGATGGATGGATGATTGATGGATGGATGATGATGATGGATGGATGATGATGATGGATGATGATGATGATGATGGATGGATGATGGATGATGATGATGGATAATGATGGATGGATGATGATGATGATGATGGAGGGATGATGGATGGATGATTGATGGATGGATGATGATGATGGATGGATGATGGATAATGATGGATGGATGATGATGGATGGATGATGGAGGGATGATGGATGGATGATGATGATGATGGATGGATGATTGATGGATGGATGATGATGATGGATAATGATGGATGGATGATGATGGATGGATGATGGAGGGATGATGGATGGATGATGATGATGATGGATGGATGATTGATGGATGGATGATGATGATGGATGGATGATGGATAATGATGGATGATGAGAATGATTCTTGGAATCCGTGTGGGATCTTATATGATTGTCTATATACGGTTTCTAGAGTGGAGGATGGAAATGGATCTGGTGGTTCTAGTAGATCAGCAGCAAGCGAGGCCAGCAGACGATCAGGGTGCATTATAAAGGGGATTTACTCCGGAGATAAAACTTCAATTCTGCCACTTTATTCATCTCTGGTTCGGCCACCTCTGGAGTATACCATCCACTTCTGGACACCAGTCCTCAGGAAGGATGAGCTGGAACTGGAGAGAGTCCAAAGAAGGACAACACAGCTAATAAGGGGGATGGAGGACCTCAGTTATGGGGGATGGAGGACCAGAGTTACGGGAGATGGAGGACCTCAGTTATGGTGGGATGGAGGACTGCAGGTACAGCATGGAGGATGGAGGATGGAGGGCCTCCATAATGAGTAATGGAGGACCTTAGTTATGAGGGTTGGAAGATCTCAGTTATGGAGGTAGAGGACCTCTCTTATGGGCAATGGAGGACCTCAGTTATGGGGGATAAAAGGACCATAGTTATGGGGATGTAGGACCTCCATTGAAGGGGATGGAGGACATTAGGTTTGGCAGATGGAGATCCTCAGTGATGGGGGATAGAGAACCTCAATTAAAGATGAACTGAGTAAAATAGTTATGGGGGATGGAGGACCTCAGTTATGGGAGATAGAGGACTATAGTTATGGGGAATGGAGGAGCTCAGCTATAGGGTCCGGAAGACCTCAGTTATGAGGAATGGAGGACCATAGTTAGGTGGGATGGAGGACCTCTGTTGAGGGTAATAGAGGACCTCACTTATTGGGGATGGAGGACCTTGGTTTTGGGGAGGATGGAGG
Organism: Staurois parvus; assembly: GCF_062004578.1. Lineage (NCBI taxonomy): Eukaryota > Metazoa > Chordata > Amphibia > Anura > Ranidae > Staurois > Staurois parvus. The sequence continues at coordinate 58,621 of NW_028319435.1, forward strand.
ACCGCAGGGGGATTGAAGAGCTAAGTTATGGGGGATGGAAGAACTCAGTTATGGGGGATGAGGGAGCTCAGTTATGGGGGATGGAGGAACTCAGTTATGGGGGATGAGGGAGCTCACTTATGAGAGATGGAGGAGCTCAGTTATGGGGGATGGAGGAGCTCAGTTATGCGGGACGGAGAAGCTTAGTTATGGGGGTGGGAAGACCTCAGGTATTGGGGATGGAGGAGCTCAGTTATGGGGGTGGGAAGACCTCAGTTATGAGGGATGGAGGAGATCAGGTATGGGAGAAGAAGGAGCTCAGTTATGGGGGATGGAGGAGCTCAGTTATGGGGGGGGTGGAGGAAGACCTCAGTTATGGGGGTCAGAGGAGCTCAGATTTGGGGGATGGAGGAGCTCAGTTATGGGGGATGGAGAAGCTCAGTTATGGGGGATGGAGAAGCTCAGTTATGGGGGATGGAGGAGCTCAGTTACGGGAGTCGGAGGAGCTCGGTTACGGGAGTCGGAGGAGCTTGGTTACGGGAGTCGGAGGAGCTTGGTTACGGGAGTCGGAGGAGCTCAGTTAAAGGGGTGGAAAGAGCTCAGTTATGAGGGATGGAGGAGATCAGGTATGGGAGATGGAGGAGATCAGTTATGGGGGATGGAGGAGATCAGGTATGGGGGTGGGATAGAGCTCAGTTATGAGAGATGGAGGAGCTCAGTTATGGGGGACGGAGGAGCTCAGTTATGGGGGTCGGAGGAGCTCAGTTATGGGGGATGGAGGAGCTCAGTTATGGGGGTCGGAGGAGCTCAGTTATGGGGGTCGGAGGAGCTCAGTTATGGGGGACGGAGGAGCTCAGTTATGGGGGACAGAGGAGCTCAGTTACGGGGGGGTCGGAGGAGCTCAGTTACAGGGGACGGAGGAGCTCAGTTATGGGGGACAGAGGAGCTCAGTTACGGGGAGGTCGGAGGAGCTCAGTTACAGGGGACGGAGGAGCTCAGTTACGGGGGTGGAAAGAGCTCAGTTATGGGGGACAGAGGAGCTCAGTTACGGGGGGGTCGGAGGAGCTCAGTTACAGGGGACGGAGGAGCTCAGTTATGGGGGTGGAAAGAGCTCAGTTATGGGGGACGGAGGAGCTCAGTTACGGGGGTGGAAAGAGCTCAGTTATGGGGGATGGAGGAGCTCAGTTACGGGGGATGGAGGAGCTCAGTTATGGGGGATGGAGGAGCTCAGTTACGGGGGATGGAGGAGCTCAGTTACGGGGGGGTCGGAGGAGCTCAGTTACGGGGGACGGAGGAGCTCAGTTATGGGGGATGGAGGAGCTCAGTTACGGGGGGGTCGGAGGAGCTCAGTTACGGGGGACGGAGGAGCTCAGTTATGGGGGATGGAGGAGCTCAGTTACGGGGGGGTCGGAGGAGCTCAGTTATGGGGGACAGAGGAGCTCAGTTATGGGGGTCGGAGGAGCTCAGTTATGGGGGACGGAGGAGCTCAGTTATGGGGGTCGGAGGAGCTCAGTTATGGGGGACGGAGGAGCTCAGTTACGGGGGATGGAGGAGCTCAGTTATGGGGGATGGAGGAGCTCAGTTATGGGGGACAGAGGAGCTCAGTTACGGGGGACGGAGGAGCTCAGTTACGGGGGATGGAGGAGCTCAGTTATGGGGGACAGAGGAGCTCAGTTACGGGGGGGTCGGAGGAGCTCAGTTACGGGGGATGGAGGAGCTCAGTTATGGGGGACGGAGGAGCTCAGTTATGGGGGATGGAGGAGCTCAGTTACGGGGGATGGAGGAGCTCAGTTACGGGGGATGGAGGAGCTCAGTTATGGGGGATGGAGGAGCTCAGTTATGGGGGATGGAGGAGCTCAGTTATGGGGGACGGAGGAGCTCAGTTATGGGGGATGGAGGAGCTCAGTTACGGGGGATGGAGGAGCTCAGTTACGGGGGATGGAGGAGCTCAGTTATGGGGGATGGAGGAGCTCAGTTACGGGGGATGGAGGAGCTCAGTTATGGGGGACAGAGGAGCTCAGTTACGGGGGGGTCGGAGGAGCTCAGTTATGGGGGACAGAGGAGCTCAGTTACGGGGGGGTCGGAGGAGCTCAGTTATGGGGGATGGAGGAGCTCAGTTATGGGGGACAGAGGAGCTCAGTTACGGGGGATGGAGGAGCTCAGTTACGGGGGATGGAGGAGCTCAGTTATGAGGGACAGAGGAGCTCAGTTACGGGGGATGGAGGAGCTCAGTTATGGGGGTCGGAGGAGCTCAGTTATGGGGGTCGAAGGAGCTCAGTTATGGGGGTCGGAGGAGCTCAGTTACGGGAAATGGAGGAGCTCAGTTACGGGGGGGGTCGGAGGAGCTCAGTTATGGGGGATGGAGGAGCTCAGTTACGGGGGATGGAGGAGCTCAGTTACGGGGGATGGAGGAGCTCAGGTATGGGGGTCGGAGGAGCTCAGTTACGGGGGATGGAGGAGCTCAGTTACGGGGGATGGAGGAGCTCAGTTACGGGGGATGGAGGAGCTCAGTTACGGGGGATGGAGGAGCTCAGTTACGGGGGATGGAGGAGCTCAGTTACGGGGGATGGAGGAGCTCAGTTACGGGGGATGGAGGAGCTCAGTTACGGGGGATGGAGGAGCTCAGTTACGGGGGATGGAGGAGCTCAGTTACGGGGGATGGAGGAGCTCAGTTATGGGGGATGGAGGAGCTCAGTTACGGGGGATGGAGGAGCTCAGTTACGGGGGATGGAGGAGCTCAGTTATGGGGGACAGAGGAGCTCAGTTACGGGGGATGGAGGAGCTCAGTTACGGGGGATGGAGGAGCTCAGTTACGGGGGATGGAGGAGCTCAGTTATGGGGGTCGGAGGAGCTCAGTTATGGGGGTCGGAGGAGCTCAGTTACGGGAAATGGAGGAGCTCAGTTACGGGGGGGGTCGGAGGAGCTCAGTTATGGGGGATGGAGGAGCTCAGTTACGGGGGATGGAGGAGCTCAGTTATGGGGGATGGAGGAGCTCAGGTATGGGGGTCGGAGGAGCTCAGTTACGGGGGATGGAGGAGCTCAGTTACGGGGGATGGAGGAGCTCAGTTACGGGGGATGGAGGAGCTCAGTTACGGGGGATGGAGGAGCTCAGTTACGGGGGACGGAGGAGCTCAGTTACGGGGGATGGAGGAGCTCAGTTACGGGGGATGGAGGAGCTCAGTTACGGGGGGGTCAGAGGAGCTCAGTTACGGGGGATGGAGGAGCTCAGTTACGGGGGATGGAGGAGCTCAGTTATGGGGGATGGAGGAGCTCAGTTACGGGGGATGGAGGAGCTCAGTTACGGGGGGGTCGGAGGAGCTCAGTTACGGGGGATGGAGGAGCTCAGTTACGGGGAACGGAGGAGCTCAGTTACGGGGGTGGAAAGAGCTCAGTTACGGGGGATGGAGGAGCTCAGTTACGGGGGATGGAGGAGCTCAGTTACGGGGAACGGAGGAGCTCAGTTACGGGGGTGGAAAGAGCTCAGTTATGGGGGTCGGAGGAGCTCAGTTATGAGGAATGAATACAAACATCAAACTTCTCCCCCCTGGAGGAGCGACACCTAAGAGGTGATATGATGACAACAGACGAATCTCTGAATGGGAATGGAGGAATGTCGATCGTTGGGAGGGAAGGGTTCGTCCATCGAAGTCACACAATGAAGGTGGAAGATCTGCAGAAGGGGTTCTTTGCTGTAAAAGTGGTAAGGGTGCAGAACTCCTCCCACAGTGGGTGTGTCCGTCAGAGAATGTAGATCGATTCATCGATGTGTTTCCTGGTGAACTCGATGTACAGGGAGATAGTATATGGCAGCGACACACTCAGGTTGAACTGAATGGGTCTGTATTGGGGGGTCAATGTAATACATCAGGCAGAGCTGTACCTACGTGTGATGGGGCCCCACAGAAAACCATTCAGGGGCCCCATCTCTGTAACCTCAGCAGTTCCTCCAGTGACAGAGAATAGTATTCGTTCCTCTTGAAGTCACATGAATGTTCGGCGTATAGCGGGATGTAGGGAGCGTCAATATTTCATCTCCTACTCTGGGGCCCGGGGCCCTAGCTAGGGGTATATAGACCTTGTGGCCCCTCTCATGTCAGATTCCTCTGGCTGCCCTCAGGACAGGTTCCTCCGCAGCAGATAACAACGATTTGTTACTTTGTAAAAAATATATAAAAATGATTGATTTGTCGCTTTGGCCTGCGCTGACCCCGCCCAGACCAAAGTCATAGGGTGATTGGCTGTTCATTTATCTGCCTCCGCCCAGAATCGGGAGGAGCTCTGTATTCTATAGAAGATTTCTGTTCCTCTGTTCCAGGTGAGTGACGCCCCCGAGGAATTGTAGGGATCACTGATTGGAGGGATTCCCGACCAGCCGATCCAGGACAATCCAGGGAGCAGACAGGTGAGAGATCACTCCGTGCCGTGCGGGTCCCCCGGCCACCCTAGGGCCACATGTGGCTCAGTCATACTGGTGTGGCCCTCAAACCACAACAGTCTGTAGGGGCCCTGATATGGGAAAGGCTGAGAACAGTGATCCCTACTAGTGTTAGGGAACATAAACCCAATGTGCAGCACATCCACAGTCTCCAACCAGACCCGCAGCACATCCACAGTCTCCAACCAGACCCGCAGCACATCCACAGTCTCCAACCAGATCCGCAGCACATCCACAGTCTCCAACCAGACCCGCGTCGCGTCCACAGTCTCCAACCAGACCCGCAGCACATCCACAGTCTCCAACCAGATCCGCAGCACATCCACACTCTCCAACCTGACCCGCAGCACATCCACAGTCTCCAACCAGATCCGCAGCACATCCACAGTCTCCAACCAGATCCGCAGCACATCCACACTCTCCAACCTGACCCGCAGCACATCCACAGTCTCCAACCAGATCCGCAGCACATCCACAGTCTCCAACCAGACCCGCAGCACATCCACAGTCTCCAACCAGACCCGCAGCACATCCACAGTCTCCAACCAGATCCGCAGCACATCCACACTCTCCAACCAGATCCGCAGCACATCCACAGTCTCCAACCAGACCCGTGTCGCGTCCACAGTCTCCAACCAGACCCGCAGCACATCCACAGTCTCCAACCAGATCCGCAGCACATCCACACTCTCCAACCTGACCCGCAGCACATCCACAGTCTCCAACCAGATCCGCAGCACATCCACACTCTCCAACCAGACCCGCAGCACATCCACAGTCTCCAACCAGATCCGCAGCACATCCACACTCTCCAACCAGACCCGCAGCACATCCACAGTCTCCAACCAGATCCGCAGCACATCCACAGTCTCCAACCAGATCCGCAGCACATCCACACTCTCCAACCAGACCCGCAGCACATCCACAGTCTCCAACCTGACCCGCAGCACATCCACAGTCTCCAACCAGATCCGCAGCACATCCACACTCTCCAACCAGACCCGCAGCACATCCACAGTCTCCAACCAGATCCGCAGCACATCCACAGTCTCCAACCAGATCCGCAGCACATCCACAGTCTCCAACCAGATCTGAAAACAACTGACCCTCTGGTGATGTCAGGGGCCACAGTTGGGTGGGTCTGGGCCTCATTGGTTGACAACCGAGGGATGTAGATCAAACTTCAGATCTGATTCATTCTGAGAAGTCCTGGAACAGATGTAGCTGGAAGGACAACAATCGTCCATTCATCCCCCATGGGGGCCGATCCTGCCGACTCAGCAGAATGATGGTCGTCCTCCAGACAGATCTCACCTGGACATAGGAAGTGGTCGTCCTGACCGATCGATGATCTGTAATAACAGGACATTTCCTGGACGTTGCTGGACAAGAGCCGCTTTCTGATTCACAGACATTTCTGAGCTCTGATTTCTCAAGTCGATTATTTCAACATTCGTTCGTCAGCAAATTCCTCCGAAATCTGACCAAAAACATACAGGAGGCAGTCGGCTCATTACAGGTCCCGGCCAAATATAGCTTTGTGTATGTTCTAAAACCACAGACGGGGGAGACGGGAGCCAGAGAGAGGAGAAAACAGCCCAGAACGATCGAGGAGAGAACGAACGAAACCAAAACCTGAGATTCAGATATGGATGGAGAAGAGAAAACAGCCCAGAACGATCGAGGAGAGAACAAACGAAACCAAGAATGGAGATTCAGATATGGATGGAGAGGAGAACGATCGAGGAGAGAACGAACTCAACAATGACTGAGATTCAGATATGTATGGAGAGGAGAAAACAGCCCAGAATGATCGAGGAGAGAACGAACGAAACCAAGGACTGAGATTCAGATATAGATGAAGAGGAGAAAACAGCCCAGAGCGATCGAGGAGAGAACAAACAAACCCAACCATGGAGGTTCAGATATGGATGGAGAGGAGAAAACAGCCCAGAACGATCGAGGAGAGAACAAACAAACCCAAGGACTGAGATTCAGATATGGATGGAGAGGAGAAAACAGCCCAGAACGATCAAGGAGAGAACGAACGAAACCAAGAACAGAGATTCAGATATGGATGGAGAGGAGAATGATCGAGGAGAGAACGAACGAACCCAAAAACAGAGATTCAGATATGGATGGAGAGGAGAACGATCGAGGAGAGAACGAATGAACCCAAGAACAGAGATTAAGATATGGATGGAGAGGAGAAAACAGCTCAGAACGATCGAGGAGAGAACGAACGAACCCAAAAACAGAGATTCAGATATGGATGGAGAGGAGAACGATCGAGGAGAGAACGAATGAACCCAAGAACAGAGATTAAGATATGGATGGAGAGGAGAAAACAGCTCAGAACGATCGAGGAGAGAACGAACGAAACCAAGAACGGAGATTCAGATATGGATGGAGAGGAGAACGATCGAGGAGAGAATGAACAAACCCAACCATGGAGGTTCAGATATGGATGGAGAGGAGAAAACAGCCCAGAACGATCAAGGAGAGAACGAACGAACCCAAGAACAGAGATTCAGATATGGATGGAGAGGAGAAAACAGCCCAGAACGATCGAGAGAACGAACAAACCCAAGGACTGAGATTCAGATATGGATGGAGAGGATAACGATCGAGGAGAGAACGAACGAACCCAAGAACAGAGATTCAGATATGGATGGAGAGGAGAACGATCGAGGAGAGAAGGAATGAACCCAAGAACAGAGATTCAGATATGGATGGAGAGGAGAACGATCGAGGAGAGAACGAATGAACCCAAGAACAGAGATTCAGATATGGATGGAGAGGAGAAAACAGCTCAGAACGATCGAGGAGAGAACGAACGAAACCAAGAACGGAGATTCAGATATGGATGGAGAGGAGAACGATCGAGGAGAGAATGAACAAACCCAACCATGGAGGTTCAGATATGGATGGAGAGGAGAACGATCGAGGAGAGAACGAATGAACCCAAGAACAGAGATTCAGATATGGATGGAGAGGAGAACGATCGAGGAGAGAACGAACAAACCCAAGGACTGAGATTCAGATATGGATGGAGAGGAGAACGATCGAGGAGAGAACGAACAAACCCAACCATGGAGGTTCAGATATGTATGGAGAGGAGAAAACAGCCCAGAACGATCGAGAGAACGAACAAACCCAAGGACTGAGATTCAGATATGGATGGAGAGGATAACGATCGAGGAGAGAACGAACGAACCCAAGAACAGAGATTCAGATATGGATGGAGAGGAGAACGATCGAGGAGAGAACGAATGAACCCAAGAACAGAGATTCAGATATGGATGGAGAGGAGAACGATCGAGGAGAGAACAAATGAACCCAAGAACAGAGATTCAGATATGGATGGAGAGGAGAAAACAGCTCAGAACGATCGAGGAGAGAACGAACGAAACCAAGATCGGAGATTCAGATATGGATGGAGAGGAGAACGATCGAGGAGAGAATGAACAAACCCAACCATGGAGGTTCAGATATGGATGGAGAGGAGAAAACAGCCCAGAACGATCAAGGAGAGAACGAACGAAACCAAGAACAGAGATTCAGATATGGATGGAGAGGAGAACGATCGAGGAGAGAACGAACAAACCCAAGGACTGAGATTCAGATATGGATGGAGAGGAGAACGATCGAGGAGAGAACGAACAAACCCAAGGACTGAGATTCAGATATGTATGGAGAGGAGAGCGATCCTCGGGGACACACATTATGTATGGAGAGGAGAGCGATCCTCGGGGACACACATTATGTATGGAGAGGAGAGCGATCCTCGGGGACACACATTATGTATGGAGAGGAGAGCGATCCTCGGGGACACACATTATGTATGGAGAGGAGAGCGATCCTCGGGGACACACATTATGTATGGAGAGGAGAGCGATCCTCGGGGACACACATTATGTATGGAGAGGAGAGCGATCCTCGGGGACACACATTATGTATGGAGAGGAGAGCGATCCTCGGGGACACACATTATGTATGGAGAGGAGAGCGATCCTCGGGGACACACATTATGTATGGAGAGGAGAGCGATCCTCGGGGACACACATTATGTATGGAGAGGAGAGCGATCCTCGGGGACACACATTATGTATGGAGAGGAGAGCGATCCTCGGGGACACACATTATGTATGGAGAGGAGAGCGATCCTCGGGGACACATATTATGTATGGAGAGGAGAGCGATCCTCGGGGACACACATTATGTATGGAGAGGAGAGCGATCCTCGGGGACACACATTATGTATGGAGAGGAGAGCGATCCTCGGGGACACACATTATGTATGGAGAGGAGAGCGATCCTCGGGGACACACATTATGTATGGAGAGGAGAGCGATCCTCGGGGACACACATTATGTATGGAGAGGAGAGCGATCCTCGGGGACACACATTATGTATGGAGAGGAGAGCGATCCTCGGGGACACACATTATGTATGGAGAGGAGAGCGATCCTCGGGGACACACATTATGTATGGAGAGGAGAGCGATCCTCGGGGACACACATTATGTATGGAGAGGAGAGCGATCCTCGGGGACACACATTATGTATGGAGAGGAGAGCGATCCTCGGGGACACATATTATGTATGGAGAGGAGAGCGATCCTCGGGGACACACATTATGTATGGAGAGGAGAGCGATCCTCGGGGACACACATTATGTATGGAGAGGAGAGCGATCCTCGGGGACACACATTATGCTTGGGGTTGCGAGGAGTTTCCATCCACATAACTAGTAACATAATAAACAGGAACAACAATAATAGAAGACGAGGAACAAATAATTCTGAACCTGCCGATGACAAGAATAATAATAATAATATATGTAGAAGAAATCCATGAAAAACATACAAAGAAATAATAATGTATATTTGTGAAAACCACGAAACAGAATTATGATTATAATTTCATATTAATGATGTAGAAGACAATGAAAAATAATAATTATTAATATTATTGTTTAAAATGCCATGAAAAATAATAAACAGAAGAAAAACAAATGAAATACAAGGAAAAAAATAATTATGAACCTGCAGATGACAATAATAAGGGGGGTGGCAGTTTGGCATCTTTGCCCGAGCTTTGTTGGATGACCTTTTCCTGGACGCCGGATGAACTTGCCCCAGACGCCTGATGACCTTTTCCTGGACGCCGGATGACCTTTTCCTGGACGCCGGATGACCTTTTCCTAGACACTGCATGACCTTGCCCCGGACACCGGATGTATGGGATGCAGAAATCTCACCTCTATCCTGGGACTGGAGTGTGTGTATTCGGTCTGTACAGGACGATCTTCTCTTCATCATGGTGATCCGCCTGCTTCAGAGTGGGGGGAGGGATTCGGACAGTTGGGCTCCAGTGATCATCCCCTTTACATCCGGGTGATATCCCCTCCATCTGGTGTCTGAGCGCAGGAGGAGAGTCTTGGTCGTTGTCCTGCGGACGTTCGGCTGCTCGATCTATGAACCACAATTGGCGCTCTCCCGGATCTCAGTCCCGGATCTCAGTCCCGGATCTCAGTCCCGGATCTCAGTCCCGGATCTCAGTCCCGGATATTCCCGGCCAGAAATATTCGTGGATAAAATCCTCCGACTACAAAGGATGTCTGAGGGCCGGAGACGGTTCCTTCTGTCCTGAGAGATTTCCAAGAGCAGCTTTGTTTCTGTGGTGCCCCACAAGGACGCTGCACCCTATGCCCCTTGCACCCCACGAGGACCCTACACCCCACGACACTTGCACCCCACAAGGACCCTATACCCCACGTCACTTGCACCCCACAAGGACCCTACACCCCACATCACTTGCACCCGAGGACGCTGCACCCCACGTCCCTTGCACCCCATGAAGACGCTACACCCCACGTCCCTTGCACCCCAAAAGGAACCTACACCCCACGTCACTTGCACCCCACAAGGACCCTACACCCCACGTCACTTGCACCCCCAAGGACCCTACACCCCACGTCACTTGCACCCCCAAGGACCCTACACCCCACGTCACTTGCACCCCCAAGGACCCTACACCCCACGACACTTGCACCCCACAAGGACCCTACACCCCACATCACTTGCACCCAACGAGGATGCTGCACCCCACATCACTTGCACCCCACGAGGACCCTACACCCCACGTCCCTTGCACCCCACGAGGACACTACACCCCACATCACTTGCACCCCACGAGGACACTACACCCCACATCACTTGCACCCCGCGAGGATCCTACACCCCACGTCACTTGCACCCCGCGAGGACCCTACACCCCACGTCACTTGCACCCCACGAGGACCCTACACACCATGCCCCTTGCACCCCACGAGGACACTACAACCGTCCCTTGCACCCCACGAGGACCCTACACCTCACTTGCACCCCACGAGGACCCTACACCCCACGTCACTTGCACCCCAGTCAGGAAAGGAGGTGGAGCTCTAATGAATGAAAGGGGCAGGGCTAGGGACAGTCAAGCTGGAGAGGAAAGGGCTAGATGATGCAGGATGTCCTCCAGCCAGGAAATGAGGTGGGGCTCTAATGAATGTTTTTGTTTGTAAACAAAAAGCCTGGATTCCCCCTCCTGTATACCGGACCCCCATCGAGAGTAAGAGTCTGGTATGGATTAGAAGGGAAACCCCAGAAACACTGGAGTGGGGTTCCTCACTACATTCTTCAAGTGCCGTGGATTAGAAGGGGGACCCCAGAAACAAGACTGCGCCTCTCCTCCTCCTAATCTACATGACCACATGCCCCCAACATGGGGGGGGTCCCTGCTGGCGGACGCATGATAGAACAATAATTCCTGGCAAGGCGCTGAATGTAAACAAAGGGGGGGGGGATTGCGGAGGATAACAGGCACTGCGGCAGGGAGATTTGGGAGGGTCAGAGGTCAGTGTTTGGGGGGGGCGGAGTTCCACATTCTGGGGTCTCTCAGTAACTTGTCACCCCCTGTCCAGGCAGAATTTGGGGCGGAGTCAATATGAGAATGGCGGCGTACTTGGCGGTGGCGCTGGTTGTGCTGAGTGTCATCGTGGAGGCGGAGCGTTCCACCAACAGAGAGGTGAGTGAAAAACCTTCTAAAATTTACTGACATATATTCATTGGGGTGCTGTGTGTATGAAGTGGGGTGCAGAGCACCCCCTGTCTGCTGTGTGTGTATGAAGTGGGGTGCAGAGCGCCCTCTGTCTGCTGTGTGTATGAAGTGGGGTGCAGAGCGCCCCCTGTCTGCTGTGTGTGTATGAAGTGGGGTGCAGAGCGCCCCCTGTCTGCTGTGTGTGTATGAAGTGGGGTGCAGAGCGCCCCCTGTCTGCTGTGTGTGTATGAAGTGGGGTGCAGAACTCCCCATTTGCTGTGTGTATGCAGTGGGATACGTAGCACCCCTTGTTCGCTGTGCGTATGATGTGGGGTACTGAGCGCTCCGTTTGCTGTATGAAGTGGGGTACAGAGCACCCTGTTGGTCTTTTGTATGAAGTGGGGTACAGAGCACCCTGTTGGTCTTTTGTATGAAGTGGGGTATAGCACATCCCTGGTTTGCCATATGTATAAAGTGGGGTACAGAGCGCCCCGTTTGCTGTGTGTATGAAGTGGGAATGGAGCACTCCCGTTTGCCATATGTATAAAGTGGGGTACCCCATTTGTCATGTGTATGAAGTGGGGTATAGAGCACCCCATTTGCTGTATGAAGAGGGATACAGCACCCCCTGTTTGCTGTATGAGGTGGGGTACGAAGCACCCCCTATTTGTCTTTTGTATGAAGTAGGGTACGTCGCACTCCGTTAGCTCTGTGTATAAAGTGGGGTACAGAGGGCCCTGTTTGCTGTGTGTATGAAGGTACAGAGGGCCCCCCGTTTCCCCTGTGTATGAAGTGGGGTGCAGAGCGCCCCCTATCTGTGGTGCTGTGAGGGAGCGACATTTGAACTTCCATCCGTCCTCCTGCAGGGACTCACATTCTCACTATTCATGTCCTATAGGCTCAGAGGCCCGCCCCTGCGGAGCCCATTAGGAGGCGGGGCACTGTGAATCAGCGGGGGCGGAAGAAGACGATCTGGTCCTATAATCCCGGACACCGATCCCTGGCCTTCCTGGTAAGGACACTCAGAGAGCGCCATCTAATGATGATAGTCGGAACTGCACCACTCAGTATGGTCATGGACTCAGATTTATGGCCTGGTCATCTGACATTAACCCCCACATTGTACAGCCATGACATCTGATTGGTGCAGAAGAAGAAGCTGTTGGCCATGGGGGAGGACTCATGGGTGGGCAATCCTTTTAACCCATTGCCCACCCATGCCATGAAATGCCCCCCCCCCCTCCCCGCTTTGTGCATTCACCATGTGCTGCAGATCGGTGGTTGTTGGTGGGGTAGGTGTGGGAGTCTCTGATCCATTCCAGGGCTGTGGATAAGGGGGTACCACCACTCCTCCTGTACGGGGCCCAGGCCAGCAGGGTAAATCAGATGTGGGCAGGGAGGGTGATTCATCCCTACATCCCATGCCCCCGCCTCCACCCCCGCAGTGCTGCTGGCTTCCCTCCTCTCCTTTCCATTGGCAGCTGCAAGGACACAATGGGATCCTTCAGGGTGGAGAGGTGGGGAAGGTCACATTTACCAGCCCCTTCCTTTCCTGAATGAGCACAGTAAGAGATTGATACCAATCATTCGCTGTGTTCGTTCCTAACTGAAGCATAGTAAACTGTGTTTTATTTGGGGGGGGGGGCTTAAATCCATTAAAGTGGGTCACCAGACAACATAAAAAATGATATCAATGATGCAGTCTGTATCTATAATATTCATTTCATTATTCCTCCTGTAATCTGTTGATCCTGCCAGGAGTTATGTTATTTTCCACTTCCTGTAATAGGGTAACAACACCGTCTGTTCTGCAGTGAATTCAGACAGCAGTGTTGTCACCCTGACAGAAAGGGGAGCTATGAAGAAATTCTTACACCGAATAGGATCATTTCCCCCATACAGGTCCCAGAGACCAGATTGTTCAGCAATATCCCCGAATGGCGTCTCGGCATCAATTCATTTCTGTGTTTTGCTCAGGTTGCAGGAGAAGTAGAAGTGGTTTCCCCTCCCCCGGTGGATGCGGTGACCGGAGTGGAGTATCGATGCCTCGGATGCTGCGGAGAGAGAGCGCTGGTTGGGGTAAGTAGCCCACTGGGGTGGAGGGATGGGGGGGGGGGGGTGTCACTGGGAAGTGGAGGTAAAAATATCTTCACTTGTAAGTTACCCATACCAGGGGCAGATACCGCGGGGTCACCAGGGACAGCACAGGGTCCCAGCCCTCAATGCACCAGCAGTAGGTGGTATACCCATACCAGGGGCAGATACCGTGGGGTCACCAGGGACAGCACAGGGTCCCAGCCCTCAGTGTACCAGCAGTAGGTGGTATACCCATACCAGGGGCAGATACCTCGGGGTCACCAGGGACAGCACAGGGTCCCAGCCCTCAATGCACCAGCAGTAGGTGGTATACCCATACCAGGGGCAGATACCGTGGGGTCACCAGGGACAGCACAGGGTCCCAGCCCTCAATGCACCAGCAGTAGGTGGTATACCCATACCAGGGGCAGATACCGTGGGGTCACCAGGGACAGCACAGGGTCCCAGCCCTCAATGCACCAGCAGTAGGTGGTATACCCATACCAGGGGCAGATACCTCGGGGTCACCAGGGACAGCACAGGGTCCCAGCCTTCAGTGCACCAGCAGTAGGTGGTATACCCATACCAGGGGCAGATACCGCGGGGACAGCACAGGGTCCCAGCCCTCAGTGTACCAGCAGTAGGTGGTATACCCATACCAGGGGCAGATACAGCGGGGTCACCGGGACAGCACAGGGTCCCAGCCCTCAATGTACCAGCAGTAGGTGGTATACCCATACCAGGGGCAGATACCGCGGGGACAGCACAGGGTCCCAGCCCTCAGTGTACCAGCAGTAGGTGGTATACCCATACCAGGGGCAGATACCGCGGGGTCACCGGGACAGCACAGGGTCCCAGCCCTCAATGTACCAGCAGTAGGTGGTATACCCATACCAGGGGCAGATACCGTGGGGTCACCAGGGACAGCACAGGGTCCCAGCCCTCAGTGCACCAGCAGTAGGTGGTATACCCATACCAGGGGCAGATACCGCGGGGTCACTGGGGACAGCACAGGGTCCCAGCCTTCAGTGCACCAGCAGTAGGTGGTATACTCATACCAGGGGCAGATACCTCGGGGTCACCAGGACAGCACAGGGTCCCAGCCCTCAGTGCACCAGCAGTAGGTGGTATACCCATACCAGGGGCAGATACCGCGGGGTCACCGGGGACAGCACAGGGTCCCAGCCCTCAATGCACCAGCAGTAGGTGGTATACCCATACCAGGGGCAGATACCTCGGGGTCACCGGGGACAGCACAGGGTCCCAGCCTTCAGTGCACCAGCAGTAGGTGGTATACCCATACCAGGGGCAGATACCGCGGGGTCACCAGGGACAGCACAGGGTCCCAGCCCTCAGTGCACCAGCAGTAGGTGGTATACCCATACCAGGGGCAGATACCTCGGGGTCACCGGGACAGCACAGGGTCCCAGCCTTCAGTGCACCAGCAGTAGGTGGTATACTCATACCAGGGGCAGATACCTCGGGGTCACCGGGACAGCACAGGGTCCCAGCCTTCAGTGCACCAGCAGTAGGTGGTATACCCATACCAGGGGCAGATACCGTGGGGTCACCAGGGACAGCACAGGGTCCCAGCCCTCAGTGCACCAGCAGTAGGTGGTATACCCATACCAGGGGCAGATACCTCGGGGTCACCAGGGACAGCACAGGGTCCCAGCCCTCAATGCACCAGCAGTAGGTGGTATACCCATACCAGGGGCAGATACCTCGGGGTCACCGGGACAGCACAGGGTCCCAGCCCTCAATGCACCAGCAGTAGGTGGTATACCCATACCAGGGGCAGATACCTCGGGGTCACCGGGACAGCACAGGGTCCCAGCCTTCAGTGCACCAGCAGTAGGTGGTATACCCATACCAGGGGCAGATACCGCGGGGTCATTGGGGACAGCACAGGGTCCCAGCCCTCAGTGTACCAGCAGTAGGTGGTATACCCATACCAGGGGCAGATACCGCGGGGTCACCGGGACAGCACAGGGTCCCAGCCCTCAATGTACCAGCAGTAGGTGGTATACCCATACCAGGGGCAGATACCGTGGGGTCACCAGGGACAGCACAGGGTCCCAGCCCTCAGTGTACCAGCAGTAGGTGGTATACCCATACCAGGGGTAGATACCGCAGGGTCATTGGCGACAGCACAGGGTCCCAGCCCTCAATGTACCAGCAGTAGGTGGTATACCCATACCAGGGGCAGATACCGCGGGGTCACCAGGGACAGCACAGGGTCCCAGCCCTCAGTGCACCAGCAGTAGGTGGTATACTCATACCAGGGGCAGATACCTCGGGGTCACCGCCCTGTAGTTCCACTAGAGAGAACAATCCCTTCCACAAACAGGAATCACGCCGCCTGGTGGCCGACCTTGTAATCACAGCGTACTCTATGGGAATGGTTGTTGCGCCTCCATCGGTGTGAACGTCACGCTCACATATCTCTTCTCCCTCTTCAGGGTAAAAGCACCTCCAGCCCGAGGCCATCGAACAGAGTCGGTCGGATCGTCCTGCGCCCCGATGGTTTAGCTGTGATTGGAACGGAACCGAATTCTGTGAATGACCGGTGCCTGGGCTGCTGCGAGGACAATGGAGTGACTACGGTGAGACGCGGGGAATGCCACGCGCTCTGATGACCCCAGAGTATTTTAATTATTTCTGGTGTGATGATAGTTACATGTAGATTGATTCTGAAAATAGATTCCTGCTCATAAGAGCTTACAATCTAAACGTGAGAGAATGTCAGAATGTGGAGATCCGAACGCAATGCGACGATGGAGGAGACAGAGCTGCCATCTGGGGGGACTCGTGGACGGGAATCTGATTGGAGGAGGGGGGGTGGTAGACTAAAAATGAAGACTTCCCAGAGATGGGCTACAACTTCCCAGCGCCATACGGAAATATCACCTACAGCTCAGATTGGTGGAGCCCCACACCAATGCGGTACAGTGTCGGAATACAAGGTTCATGGAGATCAAAGGGCTTCCAAGGCCACTGTGGCTTCCAAGGACTGTGAGTGAAGATGTAGTAGGTGAGACTGAAGTGCAGAAGATCAGAGACTGTACAAAAGTCCAACACGTTCCAGGAGCTGAGCGTCCTTCTTCAGGGCTCATAGATGAAATGTTTATCTGTAGAGTGAGGAGGAACTCTGAGTGTTCCTGGTGAGAGATGTTTCAGCAGCTGGTAGTTGCTGTCATTTTAACATGTTTCAGTAGCCAAGTCTTGCCCCTTTCTTAGGGCCCCCGGGACCTCTAGACTTCCCAGGTCCACAGTAGCAATACTGGACATGTCCTCCAACCAGAAGGGTACTCAGGCTCCGTCCTTTGAAGTGGCTGGTGCTGTGTCTTATCACTAGCTACCTGAGAGATAAAAGCACTATAGTCCTTGCTTGTTGCCAGTTTGTTCCTGATCAGGACTGACCTGACTAATCTTGCCTGTTGCCTGCCTTGACCTCTGCCTGGACCTGACTATTCTCTTGCCTGAGTTGAAGTCTGCCTAGACCTGACTACTCTCTTTCCACCCCTGAACTCTACCTGGATCTGACTACTCGCTTGCCTTCCCTGAACTCTGCCCAGACCTGATCGCTCCTTTGCCTGCCTTTAAGTCTGCTTGGACTTGACTACTCTCTTGCTTGCTGCCTGCATCAACTCTTGCCTGGACCTGGCTACTCTCTTGCCTGCCTTGAATTCTTCCTGGACCTGACTAGTCTCTTGCCTGCCTTGACTTCTGCCTGGATCTGAATATTCCTGTCTGCCACCTGCCTGGACCTGACTATGTTCTTGCTTTCTGTGTCAACCCCTGCCTTGACCTGATTACTCTATTGCCTGTATTGAAGTCTGCCTGGACCTGACTACTCTCTTGCCTGCGTTGAACTCTGCCTGGACCTGACCACTCTCTTGCCTTCCTTGAACTCTGCCTGGACCTGACCACTCTCTAGCCTTCCTTGAACTCTGCCTGGACCTGACTACTCTCTTGCCTTCATTGAACTCTGCCTGGACCTGACTACTCTCTTGCCTTCCTTGAACTCTGCCTGGACCTGACCACTCTCTTGCCTTCATTGAACTCTGCCTGGACCTGACCACTCTCTTGCCTTCATTGAACTCTGCCTGGACCTGATTGTTCCTTTGCCTGCCTTGAAGTCCACTTAGAGTTGACTACTCTTTTGCTTGCTGCCTACATCAACTCTGCCTGGACCTGATTACTTTCTTGCCTGCTTTGACCTCTGCCTGGACCTGACTACTCTCTTGCCTGCTTTGACCTCTGCCTGGATCTGAATATTCCCGCTTTCCACCTGCCTAGATCTAGCTACATTCTTGCTTTCTGTCTGCATCAACCCCTGCCTGGACCTGACTACTCTCTTGCCTGCCTTGAACTCTGCCTGGACCTGATTACTCTCTTGCCTGCCTTGAACTCTGCCTGGACCTGACTACTCTCTTCCCTGCCTTGAACTCTGTCTGGACCTGACTACTCTCTTGCCTGCATCAACTCTGCCTGGACCTGATTACTTTCTTGCCTGCTTTGACCTCTGCCTGGATCTGAATATTCCCGCTTTGCACCTGCCTAGATCTGACTACATTCTTGCTTTCTGTCTGCATCAACCCCTGCCTTGTCCTAATTACTCTCTTGCCTGCCTGAAGTCTGCTTGGACTTGGCTACTCTCTTGCTTGCTTCCTCCATCAACTCTGCCTAGACCTGACTACTCTCTTGCCTGCCTTGAACTCTGCCTGGACCTGACTACTCTCTTGCCTGCCTTGAACTCTGCCTGGACCTGGCTACTCTCTTGCCTGCCTTGAACTCTGCCTGGACCTGGCTACTCTCTTGCCTGCCTTGAACTCTGCCTGGACCTGGCTACTCTCTTGCCTGCCTTGAACTCTGCCTGGACCTGACTACTCCCTTGTCTACTCTACTGCAGCCCTTCTGTCCCAGCAACCCATTGGTGGGGCAGGGGCCTCAACTTGCTGCCAGTTTGTAGCAAGCAAAACTGGACACCGCTAGGGATTCTGGTTCATCTCCACCATAATAAGGGCTGGTACTTAGATTCCGTGCCTTTGGTGGGCACCACTGGCATCTGCCAGGGACCACCTTATTGCCCCTCTGTGGTGAACATCTGCAGAGCAGGGAATGTATAAAATGTTTTCATTACTTTATTCATTTTCCAGGTGGTTGTGGTTGTCCTGATGGCCTTTTGCTCTGATAATACCGGGGCCCCTTTTTACCACGATGTGGTTGGTGGATCCCCTCCTGTATACATATTGGGGGGTCCTGGTTAGTCACCTGCATACAATCGGTGTCAGTGAGCAATGTTTGCAGCTCTTCGGCCCTATGTCCTGGTCTGCCCGTCCTGTGGTCGGGGGGTCGGTTTGTGGCTTTGGTGTCAGGGTATGATCATTGGTCATGTTCCTCCCTCACATGTGGTCATGTGCAGTCACAGTGCGGAGGGTTTGATGTGACCACATGATAGGGATGACTTCCTCTGATGGGTGGGTGATGTTGTCTTTGGACTCCATGCTGGATCCAGATGCTGCAGATGTTATCCCGGGGCAGGACATTTATGAACAATCTGCAGATCTCATATTTAGGGACCTCCATGCTGGAGAACGTTATTTGGGCTCTGTATTGATTTTCATTTGTTATCAGCCAATAAAGTGCTAAACAAGAATATACCTCGTGTGTAGAGAACCTATAATCTCTGAAGGCCATATACAGGTCACCTAGAGCAGGGCTTAAAATCTCGAGTCTAGACCTACTAGCCAGACAAAAACCTTACTCTCCAGCAGTTGCCCCACCCAACCTTGCCCAGGTCTGCCTCCAACCCCACCCTGTCCTGTCCCCCATCCCCAGCCCTGCCCCCAACCATGCCCCCTTAAAGCTTAAGAAATTACCAAGGCAGTGCAGATCGGGCTTCGTGTCCCCCAAGGTGGTGAAGAGCGGGCCTCGCGTCCCCAAGGCGGTGGAGAGTGGGCCTCGCATCCCCCAAGGTGGTGGAGAGTGGACCTCGCGTCCCCCAAGGCAGTGGAGAGGGGGCCTCGCATCCCCTAAGGCGGTGGAGAGTGGGCCTTGTGTCCCCCAAGGCGGTGGAAAGCGGGCCTCGTGTCCCCCAAGGTGGTGTAGAGGGCACCTCGTGCCCCCAAGGAGGTGGAGAGTGGACCTTGTGTCCCCCAAGGCAATGGAGAGCGGGCCTCGTGTCCCCCAAGGTGGTGGAGAGTGGACCTTGTGTCCACTTAAGAAGGTTAAGAAATTACCAAGGCAGTGCAGATCGGGCTTCGTGTCCCCCAAGGTGGTGAAGAGCGGGCCTCGCGTCCCCCAAGGCGGTGGAGAGTGGGCCTCGCATCCCCCAAGGTGGTGGAGAGTGGACCTTGTGTCCCCCAAGGCAATGGAGAGCGGGCCTCGTGTCCCCCAAGGCGGTGTAGAGTGGACCTCGTGTCCCCCAAGGCGGTGAAGAGCGGGCCTTGTGTCCCCCAAGGCGGTGGAGAGCGGGCCTCGTGTCCCCCAAGGCAGTGTAGAGTGCGCCTCGTGCCCCCAAGGAGGTGGAGAGCGGGCCTCGTGTCCCCCAAGGCGGTGTAGAGTGGACCTCGTGTCCCCCAAGGCGGTGTAGAGCGGGCCTCGTATCCCCCAAGGCGGTGTAGAGTGGACCTCGTGCCCCCCAAGGCGGTAGGAGAGCGGGCCTCGTGTCCCCCAAGGCAGTGTAGAGTGGACCTCGTGAACCCCAAGGCAGTAGGAGAGCGGACCTCGTGTCCCCCAAGGCGGTGGAGAGCGGACCTCGTGTCCCCCAAGGCGGTGTAGAGCGGGCCTCGTGTACCCCAAGGCAGTGTAGAGTGGGCCTCTCCTCATGTCACCCAAGGCGGCGAAGAAACCGGAAGTCGGAAACCAGAACTCGGCTTCACAACGAGGCTTAGAGTGCAAGTGGAACGCAAATCGATCCCCGGGGCCTGGGGATCGCATTGCAAGCCACCCACTCAATTGCAAGCCACCCGCTCCATCTGTGCTCACCACAAAGGAATTTCCCCTCGCATTTGGCGAGCGGACGAGCGGAAATTTCAACCCCTGACCTAGAGTTGGCTTTACGCTGTTGGTAGGCAGACCACTCCTGGCTGGCCCCAAATGACCTTTATTTGTTTTAAAAATACATCCATGAAAAAAACTCCATGATACTCGGAGAGTCCTCCCCAAATTACAACTGTCATGGTGGCAGGGACGTAGATAAGGAAGGGGGTCCAACTGATCCCAGAGCATCCTGCCCAAATGCCCATGGTGAGTCCAGGATGACGGCACCTTAAGGCCTTGTTTTCATGGACAGCTGGGGGCAGTTGAGCCATTGATTTACCCCCACTGACCTCCATCAGAGTGTCCCCTTACATCAGAGTCCCCATCTGAGTGCCCCCTTACATCAGGTGTCCCATCAGAGTGCCCCCTTACATCAGAGTCCCCATCTGAGTGCCCCCTTACATCAGGTGTCCCATCAGAGAGCCTCCTTACATCAGGTGTCCCATCAGAGTGCCCCCTTACATCAGGTGTCCCATCAGAGTGCCCCCTTACATCAGAGTCCCCATCTGAGTGCCCCCTTACATCAGAGTCCCCATCTGAGTGCCCCCTTACATCAGGTGTCCCATCAGAGTGCCCCCGTACATCAGGTGTCCCCATCATTGTGTCCTTTTACATCAGGTGTCCCCATCAGAATGCCCCCTTACATCAGGTGTCCCCATCAGAATGCCCCCTTACATCAGGTATCCCCATCATTGTGTCCCCTTACATCAGGTGTCCCATCAGAGTGCCCCCTTACATCAGGATCCCAATCAGAGTGCCCCCCTTACATCAGGTGTCCCCATCATTGTGTCCTTTTACATCAGGTGTCCCCATCAGAATGCCCCCTTACATCAGGTGTCCCCATCAAAGTGCCCCCTTACATCAGGTGTCGCCATCAGAGTGCCCCCCTTACATCAGGTGTCCCATCAGAGTGCCCCCTTACATCAGGTGTCCCCATCAGAGTGCGCCCTTACATCAGGTATCCCCATCAGAGTGCCCCCTTACATCAGGTATCCCCATCAGAGTGCCCCCCTTACATCAGGTGTCCCCATCAGAGTGCCCCCCTTACATCAGGTGTCCCCATCAGAATGCCCCCTTACATCAGGTGTCCCCATCAGAGTGCCCCCTTACATCAGGTGTCCCCATCAAAGTGCCCCCTTACATCAGGTGTCCCCATCAGAGTGCCCCCCTTACATCAGGTGTCCCATCAGAGTGCCCCCTTACATCAGGTGTCCCCATCAGAGTGCGCCCTTACATCAGGTATCCCCATCAGAGTGCCCCCTTCTATTATCAGATGTCCCCATCAGAGTGCCCCCTTATATCACATGTCCCCATCAGAGTGCCCCCCTTACATCAGGTGTCCCCATCAGAGTGCCCCCTTACATCAGGTGTCCCATCAGAGTGTCCCCTTACATCAGGTGTCCCATCAGAGTGCCCCCTTACATCAGGTGTCCCATCAGAGTGTCCCCTTACATCAGAGTCCTCATCTGAGTGCCCCCTTACATCAGGTGTCCCATCAGAGTGTCCCCTTACATCAGAGTCCCCATCTGAGTGCCCCCTTACATCAGGTGTCCCATCAGAGTGCCCCCTTACATCAGGTGTCCCATCAGAGTGCCCCCTTACATCAGGTGTCCCATCAGAGTGTCCCCTTACATCAGAGTCCCCATCTGAGTGCCCCCTTACATCAGGTGTCCCATCTGAGTGTCCCCTTACATCAGAGTCCCCATCTGAGTGCCCCCTTACATCAGGTGTCCCATCAGAGAGCCTCCTTACATCAGGTGTCCCATCAGAGTGCCCCCTTACATCAGGTGTCCCATCAGAGTGCCCTTTTACATCATTTGTCCCACACAGAGTGGCCCTTTACATATGATCATCCCAATCAGAGTGCCCCCTTGTATCAGGTCTCCCCATCAGCGTGCCCCCTCACATGGATTGTTACCATCAGAGTGCCCCCTTAGATTAAATGTCTGCATCAGACTGGCTCATGGATCAGTGGATCAGGCACTTTCAGAGACCTTGGGGGGCACAGTTAAAATTTGGGTGGGCACAGCTGACCCCAGCATCCCCCTAGATCCGGCCTTGGTCAGACCTCTGCAGAGAGACCTCTGCTTCCACACAGAGTAAGATAACGTTTTCCTCATATAAAGAATGGCAGGACCGTGATTAGCTTTTCCAATCTTCTGGGGTCAGGACAGCTCTCCTGCTCCTCCATGCCTCTCCTGCTCCTCCATGCCTCTCCTGCTCCTCCATGCCTCTGCTGCTCCTCCATGCCTCTGCTGCTCCTCCATGCCTCTCCTGCTCCTCCATGCCTCTCCTGCTCCTACATGCCTCTCCTGCTCCTCCATGCCTCTCCTGCTCCTACACGCCTCTCCTGCTCCTACACGCCTCTCCTGCTCCTCCACGCCTCTCCTGCTCCTACACGCCTCTCCTGCTCCTCCACGCCTCTCCTGCTCCTACACGCCTCTCCTGCTCCTCCACGCCTCTCCTGCTCCTACACGCTTCTCGTGCTCCTCCACGCCTCTCCTGCTCCTCCACGCCTCTCCTGCTCCTACACGCCTCTCGTGCTCCTCCACGCCTCTCCTGCTCCTACACGCCTCTCCTGCTCCTCCACGCCTCTCCTGCTCCTACATGCCTCTCCTGCTCCTCCATGCCTCTGCTGCTCCTCCATGCCTCTCCTGCTCCTCCATGCCTCTGCTGCTCCTCCATGCCTCTCCTGCTCCTACATGCCTCTCCTGCTCCTCCATGCCTCTCCTGCTCCTCCACGCCTCTCCTGCTCCTACACGCCTCTCCTGCTCCTCCACGCCTCTCCTGCTCCTCCACGCCTCTCCTGCTCCTACACGCCTCTCCTGCTCCTCCATGCCTCTCCTGCTCCTACACACCTCTCGTGCTCCTCCACGCCTCTCCTGCTCCTCCACGCCTCTCCTGCTCCTCCACGCCTCTCGTGCTCCTCCACGCCTCTCCTGCTCCTCCACGCCTCTGCTGCTCCTCCACGCCTCTCCTGCTCCTCCACGCCTCTGCTGCTCCTCCACGCCTCTCCTGCTCCTCCACGCCTCTCCTGCTCCTACACGCCTCTCCTGCTCCTCCATGCCTCTCCTGCTCCTCCACGCCTCTCCTGCTCCTCCATGCTTCTCCTGCTCCTCCATGCCTCTCCTGCTCCTCCATGCTTCTCCTGCTCCTCCATGCCTAGTGGTGGTGGACCAACCTGTCCACTTGGAGTTGGAATGGAGACAAGCACATGGCTGACATTTGTTGTTGTTCTCTGCAGCTCCTCCATGAATCCACATCACTCCACCATTAATGAGTTTGACTTCTTTCTCTCTGGCAGAGCGGCACCACCACCACCACCACCACTACTGCCACCACCACCAAGGCCAGGAGGGTCATGAAGATCCCGATAACGGGCAGGCAGCGGGCGTGGCAGGCACGGCGTGGAGCGCCCTATGAGAACCCAAACTGGAGATTCGAATCTTCCAGCTCCAGTGAAGAGGTGAGGGAAGGACTCATCCTTATCATTGTGATCACTGTGCTAGGGGGTACCACCACTCCTGGGAGACCAGCCGTTGCTTTCTTACTAGTACTGCCCAGCAAAGCTCCGAAGACTGAAACATGTGAGAGACCTCTCAGATGGGGGATGGTCCAAGCCCGCATCGGTCTACTGGGTTGGGTAAAGGGGAACTCCGCCAATGTATCTGACCTCAGAGGAAGGTTTGGCTCCATTGTTCAGTCTGGAGAGTTCTGATTGGTTGTCGGTAAATGTGAAATGTGTGCCGTGTGTCCCGGGAATGACCAGCTCCACCTGTCCACAGATCTCCATGGTCAGACGTCCTCCACCGCGCAGCAGATTTCAGCCAATCAGAAGCAGAGGCTGCCACCATCATGGCTGCAGATCTCCACTTGGGTCAGTTGTGGATGATTCCAGCTCCAGTGAGGAGGACTGATCTGCCGGTAAGAGTGATCACATGACCCCACCACATTGCCAGCTTTCACCGCATCCGCATATCATGGTCACATGACCCCACCACACTGCCAGCTTTCACCGCATCCGCATATCATGGTCACATGACCCCACGCTGCCAGCTTTCACCGCATCCGCATATCATGGTCACATGACCCCACCACACTGCCAGCTTTCACCACATCGGCATATCATGGTCACATGACCCCACACTGCCAGCTTTCACCGCATCCGCATATCATGGTCACATGACCCCACCACACGGCCAGCTTTCACCACATCTGCATATCATGGTCACATGACCCCACCACACTGCCAGCTTTCACCACATCGGCATATCATGGTCACATGACCCCACACTGCCAGCTTTCACCACATCTGCATATCATGATCACATGACCACACCACACTGCCAGCTTTCACCACATCTGCATATCATGGTCACATGACCCCACACTGCCAGCTTTCACCACATCTGCATATCATGGTCACATGACACCACCACACTGCCAGCTTTCACCACATCGGCATATCATGGTCACCTGACCCCACACTGCCAGCTTTCACCACATCTGCATATCATGGTCACATGACACCACCACACTGCCAGCTTTCACCACATCGGCATATGATGGCCACAGGACATCACCACACTACCAGCTTTCACCGCATTGACATATCATGGTCACATGACACCACCACACTACCAGCTTTCACCGCATTGACATATCATAGTCACATGACCCCACCACACTGCCAGCTTTCACCACATCGGCATATGATGGCCACAGGACATCACCACACTACCAGCTTTCACCGCATTGACATATCATGGTCACATGACACCACCACATTGCCAACTTTTACCACACTGGCATATCATAGTCACATGACAACACTGCGCTGCCAGCTGTCACTGTATAGGCTCATGGTGGTCACATGATATCTCTATACTGCTAGTTTATCATTGGCTCCATGTGGTCACATGACGATGTTCCCGGCGTTAACCCTTTCCATGCCAGATTATTGATGGATTTGTCCTGTTTGTGTCCTCTACAGACGGGAGGCCGGCGCAGATCTCTGACCGTATTCCCGGGAGCGGAGGTCTTCTTCTGGTTGGACGATCGGTCGGGCTCATCGGAGGCATCTGTCTGTCCGTCCATCACCAAGCTCATCAATATTAAGTCAGTGTAGTGGTAGCGAAGCATTATGCAAATTAGTTAGAGAGGAAAAGGGCGTGTACCTCATTATCATATCTCCATGACGTCATCAATAACTCAGCAGGAGCACCAATCATGGGGGACCAACCTCATGTCATTCTGTTAGAGTGTCAGCTCTGGGGCTCAGCCTGCATTGTGTTATGGCTCTGCTGATGGGGGGCGGGGCGGGGGGAGGGGTAACTTTAATAAAGTGAAGAATTATTAATAACAATAGAATTCTGTCTCCTGTTCTGCATAAAGACATCAATAAATGCTACAATGTATCACTGTGTGTTCCATGAATAAATCCAGGAGCTCCGGCATCATTCATGGTGGAGGTGGATCTGTCTGTAGCCCAGATCGGGGTGGGGGAGGGGGGGGACAGTCCCGATTCGTAGACGATGTCCATCTCAGGTCACAAAGTTTTCATCTCTGAAAGAATGGTTTTGTGAATAATTTTTTGGAAGATTTCTCAGTGTGTAAAATCCGGGGACTTCCCTAGTCTGGCCATACATATGTGGGAGCCAACACTCGGGGGTCACCTAGGAATGCTCCCAATATATAATAGGAGGAGCTAATCCCGGGAAGGGACGAATCCGACACTCGGGGGTCACCTAGGAATGCTCCAAATATATAATAGGAGGAGCTAATCCCGGGAAGGGATGAATCCAACTCTCGGGGGTCACCTAGGAATGCTCCCAATATATAATAGGAGGAGCTAATCCCGGGAAGGGATGAATCCAACACTCGGGGGTCGCCTAGGAATGCTCCAAATATATAATAGGAGGAGCTAATCCCGGGAAGGGATGAATCCAACACTCGGGGGTCGCCTAGGAATGCTCCCAATATATAATAGGAGGAGCTAATCCCGGGAAGGGATGAATCCAACACTCGGGGGTCGCCTAGGAATGCTCCAAATATATAATAGGAGGAGCTAATCCCGGGAAGGGATGAATCCAACACTCGGGGGTCGCCTAGGAATGCTCCAAATATATAATAGGAGGAGCTAATCCCGGGAAGGGATGAATCCAACACTCGGGGGTCGCCTAGGAATGCTCCCAATATATAATAGGAGGAGCTAATCCCGGGAAGGAATGAATCCAACACTCGGGGGTCGCCTAGGAATGCTCCAAATATATAATAGGAGGAGCTAATCCCGGGAAGGGATGAATCCAACACTCGGGGGTCGCCTAGGAATGCTCCCAATATATAATAGGAGGAGCTAATCCCGGGAAGGGATGAATCCAACACTCGGGGGTCGCCTAGGAATGCTCCCAATATATAATAGGAGGACCTAATCCCGGGAAGGGATGAATCCAACACTCGGGGGTCGCCTAGGAATGCTCCAAATATATAATAGGAGGACCTAATCCCGGGAAGGGATGAATCCAACACTCGGGGGTCGCCAAGGAATGCTCCAAATATATAATAGGAGGAGCTAATCCCGGGAAGGGATGAATCCAACACTCGGGGGTCGCCTAGGAATGCTCCCAATATATAATAGGAGGAGCTAATCCCGGGAAGGGATGAATCCAACACTCGGGGGTCGCCTAGGAATGCTCCAAATATATAATAGGAGGAGCTAATCCCGGGAAGGGATGAATCCAACACTCGGGGGTCGCCTAAGAATGCTCCCAATATATAATAGGAGGAGCTAATCCCGGGAAGGGATGAATCCAACACTCGGGGGTCGCCTAGGAATGCTCCAAATATATAATAGGAGGACCTAATCCCGGGAAGGGATGAATCCAACACTCGGGGGTCGCCTAGGAATGCTCCAAATATATAATAGGAGGAGCTAATCCCGGGAAGGGATGAATCCAACACTCGGGGGTCGCCTAGGAATGCTCCAAATATATAATAGGAGGAGCTAATCCCGGGAAGGGATGAATCCAACACTCGGGGGTCGCCTAGGAATGCTCCCAATATATAATAGGAGGAGCTAATCCCGGGAAGGGATGAATCCAACACTCGGGGGTCGCCTAGGAATGCTCCCAATATATAATAGGAGGAGCTAATCCCGGGAAGGGATGAATCCAACACTCGGGGGTCGCCTAGGAATGCTCCAAATATATAATAGGAGGAGCTAATCCCGGGAAGGGACGAATCCAACACTCGGGGGTCGCCTAGGAATGCTCCAAATATATAATAGGAGGAGCTAATCCCGGGAAGGGACGAATCCAACACTCGGGGGTCGCCTAGGAATGCTCCAAATATATAATAGGAGGAGCTAATCCCGGGAATGGACGAATCCAACACTCGGGGGTCGCCTAGGAATGCTCCCAATATATAATAGGAGGAGCTAATCCCGGGAAGGGACGAATCCAACACTCGGGGGTCGCCTAGGAATGCTCCAAATATATAATAGGAGGAGCTAATCCCGGGAATGGACGAATCCAACACTCGGGGGTCGCCTAGGAATGCTCCCAATATATAATAGGAGGAGCTAATCCCGGGAAGGGACGAATCCAACACTCGGGGGTCGCCTAGGAATGCTCCAAATATATAATAGGAGGAGCTAATCCCGGGAAGGGACGAATCCAACACTCGGGGGTCGCCTAGGAATGCTCCAAATATATAATAGGAGGAGCTAATCCCGGGAAGGGATGAATCCAACACTCGGGGGTCGCCTAGGAATGCTCCCAATATATAATAGGAGGAGCTAATCCCGGGAAGGGATGAATCCAACACTCGGGGGTCGCCTAGGAATGCTCCAAATATATAATAGGAGGAGCTAATCCCGGGAAGGGATGAATCCAACTCTCGGGGGTCGCCTAGGAATGCTCCCAATATATAATAGGAGGAGCTAATCCCGGGAAGGGATGAATCCAACACTCGGGGGTCGCCTAGGAATGCTCCCAATATATAATAAGAGGAGCTAATCCCGGGAAGGGATGAATCCAACACTCGGGGGTCACCTAGGAATGCTCCCAATATATAATAGGAGGAGCTAATCCCGGGAAGGGATGAATCCAACACTCGGGGGTCACCTAGGAATGCTCCAAATATATAATAGGAGGAGCTAATCCCGGGAAGGGACGAATCCAACACTCGGGGGTCGCCTAGGAATGCTCCCTATATATAATAGGAGGAGCTAATCCAAGGAAGGGACGAATCCGACACTCGGGGGTCGCCTAGGAATGCTCCAAATATATAATAGGAGGAGCTAATCCCGGGAAGGGATGAATCCAACACTCGGGGGTCACCTAGGAATGCTCCCAATATATAATAGGAGGAGCTAATCCCGGGAAGGGATGAATCCAACACTCGGGGGTCGCCTAGGAATGCTCCCAATATATAATAGGAGGAGCTAATCCCGGGAAGGGATGAATCCAACACTCGGGGGTCGCCTAGGAATGCTCCCAATATATAATAGGAGGAGCTAATCCAGGGAAGGGATGAATCCAACACTCGGGGGTCACCTAGGAATGCTCCCAATTTATAATAGGAGGACCTAATCCCGGGAAGGGATGAATCCAACACTCGGGGGTCACCTAGGAATGCTCCAAATATATAATAGGAGGAGCTAATCCCGGGAAGGGACGAATCCAACACTCGGGGGTCACCTAGGAATGCTCCAAATATATAATAGGAGGAGCTAATCCCGGGAAGGGATGAATCCAACACTCGGGGGTCACCTAGGAATGTTCCCAATATATAATAGGAGGAGCTAATCCCGGGAAGGGATGAATCCAACACCCAATGACAGAGGGGATGAATTACAACAATTGGAAGCAGAACTTTCCATCTCATGACCGACCATCAGATATTAATTAACAAATTCTTCATTAAACCCCCAACTCCAGGAAAGTCTACAGATGTGGAGTCACTTCAATCCATGAATCCCCCAAACATGGAAAAAAGACCCACCTCAGAATGGAATTCCAGAGTCATTACGGAGGCAGAGAGAAGGTTCATCTTAATAAACATCAATTTGATACATTGTATAAGATACGGGCCCCGTGGTGACACTTTACTATCCCTGGTGATACATTGTATAAGATATGGGCCCCGTGGAGACACTTTACTATCACTGGTGATACATTATATAAGATACGGGCCCCGTGGAGACACTTTACTATCACTGGTGTTACATTGTATAAGATACGGGCCCCGTGGAGACACTTTACTATCGCTGGTGATACATTGTATAAGATACGGGCCCCGTGGAGACACTTTACTATAGCTGGTGATACATTGTATAAGATACGGGCCCCGTGGAGACACTTTACTATCACTGGTGATACATTGTATAAGATACGGGCCCCGTGGAGACACTTTACTATCACTGGTAATACATTATATAAGATATGGGCCCCATGGAGACACTTTACTATCCCTGGTGATACATTACATAAGATATGGGCCCCGTGGAATACTCGGCCTTGGTACAGACACACAAGGGGACACGCACAGGATACAATGGCAGTTAAAGGGTCGTTTCCCACATCTGTGGATTTTTACATCCAATCAGTGTCAGTGTATAAATAGTCGATGAGTTTGTTGCTCTCACGTGGAGGCACTGAGCAGGCCTGGTACTGAGCCATGGGGAGCAGAAAAGAACTGTCAAAAGACCTGTGTAACAAGGTATTGGAACCTTATAAAGATGGAAAAGGATATAAAAGATATCCGAAGCCTTGAATAGGCCGGTCAGTGCTGTCCAATCACATATTAAGGAGTGGAAAGTTCGGGGATCTCTTGATACCAAGCCAAGGTCAGGTAGACCAAGAAAGATGGCAGCCACAATGGCCAGAAGAATTGTTGGGGATACAAAGAAAACCCCCCCACAGGTGACCTCAGGAGGAGTCCAGGCTGCTCTGGAAAAAGACGGGGTGGTTGTTTCAATGAGCTGCATGGTGGAGTTGCCAGATAGAAGCCTTTACTGTGCCAATGCCACAAAAGCCCGGTGAGGCGAGTCAATGTGTTACCGGGCTTTTTGTTGGCACTGGCTCAGTAAATCCTTCTATCACGTACCTGGTGTTAGAGGCCAATGGAGAGAGGGCTTCCCTTGCGGTTAAGTTCCAGACTCCCCTGGAGATGGGACAGAAGGAGTCAGGCCCAAAGTAGCACGGGTCACCTGTAGGAGTGCTTGTCGGAGGTACACCCAGGAGCACAGCTGATGCACTGGAATGGTGTCTGCAGACAGGTGGCGCCATGAGAGGTACCAGGCCTTCAGGGTAGCAGAGGACCACAGAGTAGTTGGTTCAGAGCCAAGATCAGATGCTGGGTGGAGATTGGAGCAGACGTAGTCAATAAGATAGCCAGGGTCATACACAGGAGAGCAAGTGAGAACATCTATTAGGCTAGCTGGGGTCAGATCAGGAGAGCAGGTGAGAACATCCGTTAGCCAAGCCGGGGTCAGATCAGGAGAGCAGGTGAGAACATCTATTAGGCAAGCTGAGGTCAGATCAGGAGAGCAGGTGAGAACATCTATTAGGCAAGCTGAGGTCAGATCAGGAGAGCAGGTGAGAACATCTATTAGGCAAGCCGGGGTCAGATCAGGAGAGCAGGTGAGAACATCTATTAGCCAAGCCGAGGTCAGATCAGGAGAGCAGGTGAGAATATCCGTTAGCCAAGCCGGGGTCAGATCAGGAGAGCAGGTAAGAATATCCGTTAGCCAAGCCGGGGTCAGATCAGGAGAGCAGGTGAGAACATCTTCTAGCCAAGCCGGGGTCAGATCAGGAGAGCAGGTGAGAACATCTATTAGCCAAGCCGGGGTCAGATCAGGAGAGCAGGTAAGAATATCCGTTAGCCAAGCCGGGTCAGATCAGGAGAGCAGGTGGGAATATCTATTAGCCAAGCCGGGGTCAGATCAGGAGTCAGGCAGAGAAGACAGGTCCAGGAACAAACAAAATCGGTAACAGCAGATAACAGTAGCAAGGGAACATGGACAACAATACTGGGGAGCCAGAGATCATCCAGCAATGTGAGGGAGTGATGGGCCTCCTTATAAAGGCCATCTGGCGCTAAACTTGGCTAATGCCAGATCCTTTGGTTACTCTGACTACCTGTTACGGACTCAGCTTGCCCCAGGATGTCCCTTGGTGACCTCGGCTCTTTGAAGAATCTTGTTTCCATTGATCTACTATGTTTAACCTTGGCCTGTCTCCAGACATCTCCCTCATCCATATCCTATT
Organism: Staurois parvus; assembly: GCF_062004578.1. NCBI lineage: Eukaryota > Metazoa > Chordata > Amphibia > Anura > Ranidae > Staurois > Staurois parvus. The sequence continues at coordinate 90,510 of NW_028319435.1, forward strand.
TCTCTCCTGTGCATGACCTCGACTTGGCCTTTGACCTTGACACCACTACCTTCCAGACCTTCCCTACGGGTCTTGCTCGGCATCACTCTACCAGGGATGTTATATGTCTGCCAGCTGCAGTGCCTTTCTGTGACTCCTCTGAGATTCCCATCTGCTAGCTAGAGATACTGCTGACTACCCCCAGGAGCATCCCTCAGCAACCCGGACCCTCGACTTCCGTGCTACTTTGTGCCCCCTATCGCCATATCCAGGGGGGTTTGGACCAGAGCAGCATAGGAAGCCCTCTTCTCAATTCAGCATGTGACTGATACAATGGGAATCCATACGAAGGACTTCTAGAAAAACTCTACTGCTCAGGTGTGAACCAAGTTAGAGCAGGGGCGAAATGACAACGCATGGGGCCCCCGGGCAATAGGGGATCATGGGGGACCTGTGTCCTCGCCCAAACTCAAATCACACCCAAAAAAGCCTGTGAAAGGTACCAAGGTCATCTCATGGGGCCTCCTACTGACCCCGGGCCCTCGGGCAGTGCCCGAGTTCCCCAATGGTCAGTCCGCCCCTGGGTTAGAGTAACCATATTGTGTGACTAAGGAGACCAAAAACCTCCATCCTTCTTCTCCAGATCAGTGTCCTCCTCTTCACTAGCGATGAGCGAAGGTTTGGTTCAAACCTAGGACTGAACTGAGCTTCATCTGTTGGGCATTTCAATTGAACTTGAACTTTTCCCCTTGGGTCCCATGTTAGGTGGGAGGCAAGCATCATATATAGAAGGGGCATTTCTACTGCTATTATATATGACTGCTTTCTGCTGTTAGTATGTAGCGCCCCCTTGTCTAAATAATCGGTAGTGTAGTCAGAAGCTTGCTATGAGCCTGGGTGTGAGTCATAGGATCAAGCTCAGGTCAGCCTGGATGACTCAGCAGGTCAGGCCTCTATTGCCTCCCTCTGCTTCTGGAGGTCTATGGAAGCTTCCAGAAGCTAGTGGTTGGAGAGGTGGAGACCCAGATGTGCATATTCATGGGAGTCTGACTAATTCCAGGTAGGAGGCCCTTAGAGCGTGGCAGAAAGGCCCATAAATATAAGAGAACAATTCCAACAAGGCAAGTCAGGTGGAAGATGGAGTGCTGAGGTGCTGAGGGGGTTCTGCCTCCAGGCTGGAGGAAGGAGGGAAAGGATGCTGACAGAGGCTGCTCCACTGCCTTACAGTCCACCAAGGAAGGACAGCTTGTTTAGCCTGGAAGGAAACCAGCCCAGAAAAATCCTGAAAGCAGCTTTTCCCAAAGCTACGGGACACAAGGTCAGTGTGAGTTCCTCTACACTGACGGGGCCTACAGGAGAGAGGGCTGCTAGGTGCTATACACTATACCCAACCACTTATTTCTGGGACAGTGCTGCATGCCTGTCTTGGATACGCTTCAAAAGACAGCCAGGTGGATGGGTATTTCCTAGCTGGTGTCTGAAGAGATATCACTTAGAGGGGACCAGGTGCTCCTCACGGAAACTGTTGCCACTCTGGAGGGAGTAGAAGATCCAGGATCCATCCTTCTAGTGGAAGATCTTAGGAAGTTTGTCCTCAGCCTTCCAGATGCTTCCACGATATCCCTGATCAAGCACCTGTTGACTGCGAAACGTGTCGCAACAGACCACCAGGATTTATTAGCATCAACTTTGGAAATTATCCACAAGTTTTTATGATGTTTTTTATGATAATGATTGGGCCTCTATTACCTCCCCCTGGTTCTGGAGGTCTTTGGAGGCTTCCAGAAGCTAGTGGGTGGAGAGGTGGAGACCCAGATCTGCATATTCATGAGAGTCTAATTCCAGGTAGGAGGCCCTTAGAGTGTGGCATAAAGGCCCATAAATATGAGAGAGCAATTCCAACAAGGCAAGTCAGGTGGAAGATGGAGTGCTGAGGTGTGCTGTAGTGCAGCCTGGGAGGGGACCCCAGAGAAGGGGGTTTTGCCTCCAGGATGGAGGAAGAAGGGAAAGAGTGCTGACAGAGGGCACTCCACTGCCTTATAGTCCACCAAGGAAGGACAGCCTGTTAACTCTTGCCCCTCTGGAGGGAGTAGAAAGTCCAGGATCCATGCTTCTAGTGGAAGATCTTAGGAAGTTTGACCTCAGCCTTTCAGATGCTTCCACGACATCCCTGATGAAGCAGCTATTGACTGCGAAACGCGTCGTAACAGTCCACTGCCTTACAATCCACCAAGGAAGGACAGCTTGTTAGCCTGGAAGGAAACCAGCCCAGAAAAATCCTGAAAGCAGCTTTTTCCAAAGCTACGGGACACAAGGTCAGTGTGAGTTCCTCTACACTGCCGGGGCCTACAGGAGAGAGGGCTGCTAGGTGCTATACACTATACCCAACCACTTATTTCTGGGACAGTGCTGCATGCCTGTCTTGGAATCTCCTGCTCCGGGATACGCTTCAAAAGACAGCCAGGTGGATGGGTATTTCCTAGCTGGGGTCTGAAGTGACTAGAGGGGACTAGGTGCTCCTCACAGAAACTGTTGCCACTCTGGAGGTAGTAGAAGGTCCAGGATCCATCCTTCTAGTGGAAGATCTTAGGAAGTTTGTCTTCAGGGTATTCAGCCTTTCAGATGCTTCCACGATATCCCTGATGAAGCAGCTGTTGACTGCGAAACGAGTCGTAACAGACCAGCGGGATTTATTAGCATCAACTTTGGAAATTATCCACAACTTTTTATGATGTTTTTTATGATAATGATTGTAATTATCCTGAGGTGGTTCTAAAGGACCTCCGCTTTTTATAATTGGATTGTGAAAAAAAAATTCTCTTTTTTTATTGAGTTGTTACATAGTTACATACAGTCAGGTCCATAAATATTGGGACATGGACACAATTGTAACATTTTTGGCTCTATACACCACAATGGATTTGAAATGAAACAAACAAGATGAGCTTTAACTGCAGACTGTCGGCTTTAATTTGAGGGTATTTACATCCAAATCAGGTGAACGGTGTAGGAATGACAACAGTTTGCATATGTGCCTCCCACTTGTTAAGGGACCAAAAGTAATGGGACAATTGGCTTCTCAGCTGTTCCATGGCCAGGTGTGTGTTATTCCCTCATTATCCCAATTACAATGGGCAGATAAAAGGTCCAGAGTTCATTCCAAGTGTGCTATTTGCATTTGGAATCTGTTGCTGTCAACTCTCAAGATGAGATCCAAAGAGCTGTCACTATCAGTGAAGCCATCATTAGGCTGAAAAAACAAAACAAACCCATCAGAGAGATAGCAAAAACATTAGGCGTGGCCAAAACAACTGTTTGGAACATTCTTAAAAAGAAGGAACGCACCGGTGAGCTCAGCAACACCAAAAGACCCGGAAGACCACGGAAAACAACTGTGGTAGATGAGCGAAGAATTCTTTCCCTGGTGAAGAAAACACCCTTCACAACAGTTGGCCGGATCAAGAACACCCTCCAGGAGGTAGGTGTATGTGTGTCAAAGTCACCAATCAAGAGAAGACTTCACCAGAGTGAATACAGAGGGTTCACCACAAGATGGAAACCATTGGTGAGCCTCAAACACAGGAAGGCCAGATTAGAGTTTGCCAAACGACATGTAAAAAAGCCTTCACAGTTCTGGAACAACATCCTATGGACAGAGGAGACCGACATCAACTTGTACCAGAGTGATGGGAAGAGAAGAGTATGGAGAAGGAACTGCTCATGGTCCTCAGCATACCACCTCATCAGTGATCATGGTGGTGGTAGTGTCATGGCGTGGGCATGTATGGCTGCCAATGGAACTGCTTCTCTTGTATTTATTGATGATGTGACTGCTGACAGAAGCAGCCGGATGAATTGTGAAGTGTTTCGGGAATATTATCGGCTCATATTCAGCCAAATGCTTCACAACTCATTGGACGCTTCACAGTGCAGATGGACAATGACCCAAAGCAGACTGCAAAAGACACCAAAGAAGTGGAATGTTCTGCAATGGCCAAGCCAATCACCTGACCTGAATCCGATGGAGCATTTCACTTGCTGAAGACAAAACTGAAGGGAAAATGCCCCAAGAACAAGCAGGAACTGAAGACAGTTGCAGTAAAGGCCTGGCAGAGCATCACCAGGGATGACACCCAGCGTCTGGTGATGTCTATGCGTTCCACACTTCAGGCTGTCATTGACTGCAAAGGATTTGTAACCAAGTATTAAAAAGTGAAAGTTTGATTTATGATTATTATTCTGTCCCATTACTTTTGGTCCCTTAACAAGTGGGAGGCACATATGCAAACTGTTGTCATTCCTACACCGTTCACCTGATTTGGATGTAAATACCCTCAAATTAAAGCTGACAGTCAGCAGTTAAAGCACATCTTGTTTGTTTCATTTCAAATCCATTGTGGTGGTGTATAGAGCCAAAAATGTTACAATTGTGTCCATGTCCCAATATTTATGGACCTGTTGTAATAAAAATGCATTTCAACATGCAGTGTATATATATATATTTATTTATTGTAATATATATATTTATTGGGAAATTTTTTTTTTTTTTATATATATATATATATATATTTATATTGAATACGGCCAAAATTGTAGCATTTCAAATATATTTTTCTTCCACATGGGTAGTCAGGTGCCGTCTACTTTCTCCACTGCAGGTGGCGCTTGTCTGCAGAAGCACTGCGGTTGAAGAAGAAGCCATAAGGAACATGGCTCCTCTATGGTTTCCTGGGTCACTAGAGAAGCTATCCCATTGGTTGCTGCCACCCCATGTGACTCCTGTAGCCATCTTGGATCAGGCAGAGTCTTTTCAAGGCACGTAAAATAGAACAGAGGTGCACCAGCCTAGTGCATTATCCTCAAAACTTGACTTTATTGATATAAACGTGGTAAATATTATACTTATAAACCAACAGATGTACATCAGCTTGTCACAAGGCAACAGCAACATTCCAACCCACAATGCATTTCATCACATGGTGGAAGATACAAAGATCCAACCGTTTGACGCGTTTCGAGGCCTTGCCTCTTCCTCAGAGCCAGAGTCTTTCTAAGGCCCTGGCTCCCAGGTTTGGCCTGTAAGTAGAGGCAGGTACCCCGTCTGGTAGGGTCAGGGAAAAGTTCCTGACAAGGAGGGAAAGCGTTGGGTTGGCTACTTCTCTGGACATCTGCCCACTTGGGTGCAAGACGACCAGGCCACATTCTGCCCCTCTCTACAGATGCTGTCAGTTCGGCTGAAACCTGCTGGTGGACCTGTGAGTATCCTCGGCTAGGCTGCCTTCCCATCGAGTTATTTGTGACCTGTCTTTGCATTGTTTCAATACAAGTTATTTCATGGCACTGGAACTGTGTGTGTTATTGCTGCGGCACCACACTGCACCCCACCGACATGATAAGGGGTTGAGGCCCAATGGGTATGCAGTGTAAACCGACAATTCCTGTGTTGGTGATGTACCCCCCACCCCCCCACCAGGTATACGATAGGTACATTACAAGTCCTGTCACTTCATGACATCCTCTGCAGGTTATTTCAGTGCCACAGCTCTCCACAGACACAAAGGTGGACTCTCACATTAGTGGTCCTCTGGTGGCCTCGTTGTCACCTCTCTAATTCCTATTCTACAATAGTGTGACCCTTCCGTACATACGTCACATTCTGCTCCAGGACTCTTCATATGGAAGTGCTCTTATACAATATACAGATACAGGGGATTATAGGAGGAGGACGGCGAGGTGTATATGGGATCTTCCCGAATATCCGGGATTCAGGATCTTCTCATGCAATGTCTAGACTGGAGCTGAAAACAAACACAGAGAAGTAATCGGTGGGGAGAATGAGGGCCAGCCAAATATCAAAACCTAACCATGTTCCTGTCTTTGGCCCATATTTGTCCATGTTGTCCCTCCTACTGCTACTACCCAACCTTGTCTATATTGTCCCTCCTACTGCTCCTACCCAACCTTGTCCATATTGTTCCTCCTACTGCTCCCACCCAACCTTGTCCATATTGTCCCTCCTACTGCTCCTACCCAACCTTGTCCATATTGTTCCTCCTACTGCTCCTACCCAACCTTGTCCATATTGTCCCTCCTACTGCTCCTACCCAACCTTGTCCATATTGTTCCTCCTACCCAACCTTGTCCATATTGTCCCTCCTACTGCTCCTACCCAACCTTGTCCATATTGTCCCTTCTACTGCTCCTACCCAACCTTGTCCATATTGTCCCTTCTACTGCTCCTACCCAACCTTGTCCATATTGTCCCTTCTACTGCTCCTACCCGACCTTGTCCATATTGTCCCTTCTACTGCTCCTACCCGACCTTGTCCATATTGTTCCTCCTATCCAACCTTGTCCATATTGTTCCTCCTACTGCTCCTACCCAACCTGTTTTTTTATCAACCCTCCTCTTGCACATCCTTTTCCATATGATTCCTCTTTCTGCTCTTACCCAACCTTGCCCATATCACCACTACACCTGCTCCTGCCCAAACTTGTCCATATCATTCCTTTTCCAGCTCCTGCCCATCCTATCCATATTGTTCCTACTCCTGCTCATACCCAACCATGCCCATATTATCCCTCCTACTGGTTCTGCCCAGTTTTGTCCATATCATCCCTCCTCCTGCCCAACCTTGTCCATATCATCCCTCCTCCTGCCCAACGTTATCCATATCATCCCTCCTCCTGCCCAACGTTATCCATATCATCCCTCCTCCTGCCCAACGTTATCCATATCATCCCTCCTCCTGCCCAACCTTATCCATATCATCCCTCCTCCTGCCCAACCTTGTCCATATCATCCCTCCTCCTGCCCAACCTTGTCCATATCATCTCTCCTCCTGCCCAACCTTGTCCATATCATCCCTCATCCTGCCCAGCCTTGTCCATATCATCCCTCCTGCTGCTCAACCTTGTCCATATCATCCCTACTCCTGCCCAGCCTTGTCCATATCATGGGGGTGTCTCCAGCAGTCCTCCCTCCTGATGGGACTGTCTGTTGGTGTGTCTCTTGTTACTAAATGTAGATTGCCCTGCCCTGTGTCAATATGCAGGGAGGGGGGTTGTCCCGCCCTGTGTCATTATGCAGGGAGGGGGATTGCCCCGCCCTGTGTCATTATGCAGGGAGGGGGGATTGCCCCGCCCTGTGTCATTATGCAGGGGGGGGGGGGTTGTCCCCTGAGTGTATATATCTTGTATCTGTGTTCAAATAAACTAGTCTACCTTCTGGTTTACTTCAAGATGGGTGTCGTCTAGTCTTGTATGGTCAGCGGTGATGTCAGTGGTCGGTGTTCGGACGGGGAAGCGATAGTCTAACGGAAGTACCCAAGCACAGTCTGGGGGTCGGTTCCGTTACAGCGCACTTCCAGCTCCATTCCAAACCTGACTGTCAGATCAGGAGCTGCGTAGAGGTTCAGGCAGGAAATCAGGAAGCGGAATGAAGCCTGAGGATCAGCATTAGAACCAGAATTTTGTAAAGTAGACCAGCGGAGGGCGCCCTCATCCACCCCCTCAGCACAGCTTTGCTCTGTCATGGGTGGTCAGCGCTCAGCGCACTGGTGGTCTGGTGTGGATGCTTTGTGGAGCTCAGACTGGAGTCTTCCAGTAATAGAAGGTGAAACCCAGGGGCGATCTGACCATTCGAGCACTGCCTGAGAGCACGGGGTCAGTAGGAGGCCCCATGGGATTCCCCTGGTACCTTTCATTGGCTCTTTCAAAGGCTTTTTTGGGTGTGGGCGAGGACACAGGGGCCCCATGATCCCCTATTGCCCGGGGGCCCCATGAGTTGTCAGTCTGCCCCTGGTGAGACCGAATCAGCAGTAGAGCTCATCACTGGATCAGATCCAAGATCTCCGTCACACTCACCCCCCTCACTCCGTCTTCTGGAAGCTGTACTTCCCCACATTGGTCTTCCCAGAATCCTTCATCTCCACCTCCTTACACAGATCGTTCCTCCGAGCCTGACGCCCCTATAGAGAGAGGAGATCACACGTCAAAATGAAAAGCAAGAGCCAAATGTGGTTGTAAATCTCCGATCCCGTTCATCACGCCATTGTACATTGACACATGTATGTTCATGGATGGGGTTTGGATCCTAACACGGGTTACAATGAGAGAGAACTTTCTAGAATTTTTTGGAATGTGCCGCCAAGGCAAAAGAGAAAAAAAAAATCCTGCACCTTTAATGCAGCAAACCACAACGCACAGCATGTTCCTTGGAATGCATGGCAGTGCAGGTCTGACCGCATCATATCGTGCTTGTGCATGGGGCGGCAGTAACACGCGTGTTCTGTTCAGCATTTTTCTGTCATGTATTCAGTTGCATGTTCTCTAGTATGCTGACGTCCACTATGTGGTTTGATTTCTTCCTCTGTCCTCCCTTCCGTTTAGTGCTAGTTAGTTCAGTCCTAGCTAGACCCTTCTGTTTCTTTCACGTTCCCTCAGTCACTGCTAGTTATTCTCAGAGACAGGGTGTAATGGAACCGACCCCAGACTGCACTTGGGTACGTCCATTAGACTACCGCTTCCCCGTCCCAACACCGACCACAGACACCACCACTGACCATACAAGACGAGACGACACCAATCTTGAAGTAATCCAGAATGTAGCCTACTTTATTTGAACACAGATACAAGATATATACACTCAGGGGACAATCCCCCCTCCCTGCATAATGACACAGGGCGGGGCAATCCCCCCTCCCTGCATAATGACACAGGGCGGGGCAATCCCCCCTCCCTGCATAATGACACAGGGCGGGGCAATCCCCCCTCCCTGCATAATGACACAGGGCGGGGCAATCCCCCCTCCCTGCATAATGACACAGGGCGGGGCAATCTACATTTAGTAATAAGAGACACACAGGTATTCAAACTTCACACCAGCAGACAGTCCCATAAGGAGGAAGGGCTGCTGGAGACACCCCCAGCCCCACCAATCTAATACACACAAACACATACATCCCATAATAGTTTGCTCTCAAGCCAGACAAACAATAGAACAATGGGATGCAACCCCATGACACCAAACAATCAACAACCCCCCACCCCAATATTTGGACAGATCACCCTGTACCCCTAACAGGCACAGGGTGACTTACACATAAGAGGGATATGGGGAGCTGAGACAGGGGTTTCCCCACCTCTCCAAAGTGAGCTGTGTTCCATGGGCCCCCCACCCAAAGTGAGCTGTGTTCCATGGGCCCCCCACCCAAAGTGGGCTGTGTTCCATGAGCCCCCCACCCAAAGTGAGCTGTGTTCCATGGGCCCCCCACCCAAAGTGAGCTGTGTTCCATGAGCCCCCCACCCAAAGTGAGCTGTGTTCCATGGGCCCCCCACCCAAAGTCACTCCCGTCACACAGGGCTCTTATCGTTTTCTTACACATCAAAGGACTGGAAAAACATCCTCTGTGCTCCAACTATAGAAAGTAAAATTGTGTTGGATTCGGCTTCTGTGTCTTATCAAAGAGTTACGCTGCCTGTGGATGGTGCCGAGTCAGCAGGTGACCGTACTGTCCAGACAGACTGGCTCTAAGGACACATATCATGGCATTGAGGGACATTTGAAAACAGAACAGCTTATTACAGAAACACCTAGGAACAACTCACTTGTGAAATGCTGACAATGCGACTGAATGCCCGTCATTCGCACACTGTGACGGAACCGACCCAGACTGCACTTGGGTATTCCCGTTATAATACCGCTTCCCTGTCCGAACACTGACCTCAGACACCACCGCTGACCATACAAGACTAGATGACACCAATCTGTCCGAACACCGACCACTGACACCACAGAGACCATACAGGACTAGACGACACCAATCTGTCCGAACACCGACCACTGACACCACAGAGACCATACAGGACTAGACGACACCAATCTGTCCGAACACCGACCACTGACACCACAGAGACCATACAGGACTAGACGACACCAATCTGTCCGAACACCGACCACTGACACCACAGAGACCATACAGGACTAGACGACACCAATCTGTCCGAACACTGACCAGTGACACCACAGAGACCATACAGGACTAGACGACACCGGTCTTGAAGTAAACCAGGAAGTAGACTACCTTATTGGAACACAGATACAAGATATATACACTCAGGGGACAATCCCCCCTCCCTGCATAATGACACAGGGCGGGGCAATCCCCCTCCCTGCATAATGACACAGGACGGGGCAATCCCCCCTCCCTGCATAATGACACAGAGCGGGGCAATCCCCCTCCCTGCATAATGACACAGGACGGGACAATCCCCCCTCCCTGCATAATGACACAGGGCGGGGCAATCCCCCCTCCCTGCATAATGACACAGGGCGGGGCAATCCCCCCTCCCTGCATAATGACACAGGGCGGGGCAATCTACATTTAGTAATAAGAGACACACAGGTATTCAAACTTCACACCAGCAGACAGTCCCATAAGGAGGAAGGGCTGCTGGAGACACCCCCAGCCCCACCAATCTAATACACACAAACACATACATCCCATAATAGTTTGCTCTCAAGCCAGACAAACAATAGAACAATGGGATGTAACCACATGACACCAAACAATCAACAACCCCCCACCCCAATATTTGGACAGATCACCCTGTACCCCTAACAGGCACAGGGTGACTTACACATAAGAGGGATATGGGGAGCTGAGACAGGGGTTTCCCCACCTCTCCAAAGTGAGCTGTGTTCCATGGGCCACCCACCCAAAGTGAGCTGTGTTCCATGGGCCCCCCACCCAAAGTGGGCTGTGTTCCATGGGCCCCCCACCCAAAGTGAGCTGTGTTCCATGAGCCCCCCACCCAAAGTGAGCTGTGTTCCATGAGCCCCCCCCCCCAAAGTGAGCTGTGTTCCATGAGCCCCCCACCCAAAGTGAGCTGTGTTCCATGGGCCCCCCACCCAAAGTCACTCCCGTCACACAGGGCTGTTATCGTTTTCTTACACATCAAAGGACTGGAAAAACATCCTCTGTGCTCCAACTATAGAAAGTAAAATTGTGTTGGATTCGGCTTCTGTGTCTTATCGAAGAGTTACGCTGCCTGTGGATGGTGCCGAGTCAGCAGGTGACCGTACTGTCCAGACAGACTGGCTCTAAGGACACATATCATGGCATTGAGGGACATTTGAAACCAGAACAGCTCATTACAGAAACACCTAGGAACAACTCACTTGTGAAATGCTGACAATGCGACTGAATGCCCGTCATTCGCACACTGTGACGGAACCGACCCAGACTGCACTTGGGTATTCCCGTTATAATACCGCTTCCCCGTCCGAACACTGACCTCAGACACCACCGCTGACCATACAAGACTAGATGACACCAATCTGTCCGAACACCGACCACTGACACCACAGAGACCATACAGGACTAGACGACACCAGTCTGTCCGAACACTGACCAGTGACACCACAGAGACCATACAGGACTAGACGACACCAATCTGTCCGAACACCGACCACTGACACCACAGAGACCATACAGGACTAGACGACACCGGTCTTGAAGTAAACCAGGAAGTAGACTACCTTATTGGAACACAGATACAATATATATACACTCAGGGGACAATCCTCACCCCCCCGCATAATGACACAGGGCGGGGCAACCTACATGTAGTAACAAGAGACACACCAGCAGACAGTCTCATCAGGAGGGAGGGCTGCTGGAGACACCCCCCACCAAGCCAATACACAAACACATACATCCCATAATAGTTTGCTCCCAAGCAAGACACACAATAGAACAATGGGATGCACCACATGGCATTAAACAATCAACAACCCCCCACCCCAATATTAGGACATTCCACCCTGTACCCCTAACAGGCACAGGGTGACTTACACATAAGAGGGATATGGTGAGCTGAGACAGGGGTCTCCCCACCCCTCCAAAGTGAGCTGTGTTCCATAGGCCCCCCACCCAAAGTGAGCTGTGTTCCATGGGCTCCCCACCCAAAGTGAGCTGTGTTCCATGGCCCCCCACCCAAAGTGAGCTGTGTTCCATGGGCCCCCCACCCAAAGTGAGCTGTGTTCCATGGGCCCCCCACCCAAGGTGAGCTGTGTTCCATGGGCCCCCCACCCAAAGTGAGCTGTGTTCCATGGGCCCCCCACCCAAAGTGAGCTGTGTTCCATGGGCCCCCCACCCAAAGTGAGCGGTGTTCCATGGCTCCCCACCCAAAGTGAGCTGTGTTCCATGGCTCCCCACCCAAAGTGAGCTGTGTTCCATGGCCCCCCACCCAAAGTGAGCTGTGTTCCATGGGCCCCCCACCCAAAGTGAGCTGTGTTCCATGGGCCCCCCACCCAAGGTGAGCTGTGTTCCATGGGCCCCCCACCCAAAGTCACTCCCGTCACACACACAGATTATACTTTAGTCTTGCCGGTTTTCAGTTTACAACACATTAAGAGAGGACCAATGAAAATAAAGCAAACCTGTTGCAGGTGTAATGTGCAGAACCTAGAGATCCCAGACCTCCGGCTCCGTCACTTGGACCACTTAGAGCTCTACAGTTGAATGGAAGGTGCCCACCATTTCCGGCCTCTTGCACATTCCTATTGGTCATTGAAGCAGGCCATCATAGTGATGGGCCAATAGGAATGCTTGGAGGGCAGGAGCGGCAGGAGGGAGGTAGCAGCAAGCAATATCCATTGTGGTCCAACATTTGGCCTTCAAGTCAGGGTATTAGAGACTGCTGTAGGTTTGGTTTTTCATTTGGTTTTTTTATGACAGGGTCTCTTTAAAGTTCAAAATGGAAACACCTGACCTGTCAATTTCAGCTCTTAAACTGTAAGGGAAGAAAGAAGACAAATATAGAGAGTCTGCCTGACCACAGAGGCCCCTGGACCTGTAGGAGTGACGGGTGATATCTCTGGGCCGTCTCTGTATGCATTCCAATGTACCACAAGATGCTCTCACTAATGGAGTATAGAGGAGATCTTGCACCGTGTGCCCCTCTGAAACGGTTTTCATTTTGTTACTAGAGATCTCCCTCCCCTGAGTTCAAGGTTTCCATTTCCACTTAGAACATTGTTGTCTATGTAGGACCTCATTTCTCCAAGTCATGGTATATCTAGTTGTACTTGTTCACCTTCAGTTGGCCTTCAATGATGTTGAAGACATTTTGTAGCTTCGGTTCTTTGCCTTTGCCTCTGTTTTCCACAGAATGAATTTCATTTACCTGGTGATGGAGGCCAATGGAGAGAGGGCTTCCCTTGCGGCTAAGTTCCGGACTCCGAGAGTGGGACAGCGGGAGTCAGGCCCAAAGTGGCACAGGTCACCTGTAGGAGGGCTGGTTGGTGGTCCACTCAGAGCATAGCTGGTGCACGGAGATAGGTCTGCAGACAGGAGGCGCCTGTGCGTGGTGTGCAAGCCCTTCCGGGATTTAGGTGTTTACTGGGTAGTCGGTTTAAACCAAGGTCAGGTACCAGGTGGGAATCAGAGCGGACGTAGCCAGATGGGATAGCCGAGGTCATACACAGAGGAGAGAGAGAGAGAGAGAGAGAGAGAGTATCCATAAGCCAAGCCAAAGTCAGATCCGGGGTAAGGCAGAGTAGACAGGTCCAGGAGCAAGCCGAGTCGGTAACAGGAAATCTGTCAGGAATGGACTCAGCACTGGTGGTGGGACTCACCTGCCGTGTGGGCTGCAGTACCAGGGCTGACCAGCGGGTGCTCTCAGCAGCCAGAAGCTCACTTCTGCAGTCAGCCAACACCTGGGGCTGATTACAGCAGGTGTATTTAAGGAATGACCAGGCCTGTGATCTGTGCCTTGGTGTAAATGTTTCCAATGAGCCCGTGTATCCTGTATCTTGTTCCTGTCCTGTAAGTATGTTTCCTTGTTGCCAAACTCTGCCTGTTCTGATTTACGCTGACCCTCTCCTGCTCTGACCCCGGCTCGTTCCTGACCATCCTTCTGCCTGCCCCTCGGTACCACGCTGCCCGCTACCTGCTGAACCTGGCTTGTGACCCCGACCATTCTCCGCGTCCTGGGAAACCCTGTGCTGTGGACCACCAGAGATCCCGTTGGGCAGAGCCTGACAGTACCTTGCGGCCTGCCTGACCATTCCACCTCTCCAGCCCTGACTACGCCTGTGTTCTTGAAGCCTGCTACTTCCCTGTGTCAGTCCACACATTTCTGGTCACACCCGGATCCCTAACAAAATCACAGGTCAAAATCACAGGAAACAGGAACAGGGCACGGGGAGCTAGAGATCATCCAGCAACTTGAAGAAGTGATGAGCCTCCTCATAAAGGCCGTCTGGCACCAATCAAAGGCTGATGTGTGCTTCTGCGGCCATGCAGGGTACTGGCAGAAATGCCAGATCTTCCAGAACTTCTGCCGTGGACAGGACCCTGACAATGAATTTCAGCTGTAGGAGGGGATTCCTGCTTCCAAAGTGCCGGTATGCAGTCTTTGCCTGCATTTTGCAGGTGGATCAACATCAAGTTCTGTATTTCGGGAGATCAGTGTAGCGCGGTAGATATGTACAGTAGATGGGTCTGTACCTGGGACAATATCAGTAAGCTTGTTGATGGTCTCCCCAACCATTAACCACTTCCCGACCGGCCGTTGCATATAAACGGCCGGACGGTGGCAGTGAAGGGTCGGGTGGATGTTTATAAACGGCCTCCCCGCACCCTGCTTGTGCGCGCTCCCTGGGAGCACGCAGCACCCCGATCCGGTGCCCGCTGTGTCCTCCGGACACAGTGAAACACCGATCGTCGGACGGGACCTCTGTACGAGGTCCCGATCATGTGATCACTGATTGGCCAATCAGTGATCACATGCAAAGTAGTAAGCAAGATGTCACTTGAGACATCATTGCTTACTACATGTGAAATCTGTGAATGATCACCGAGGTCACATGGCAAAGATATATCATGAAATATTATTTATTTGCAAAATTTTATAAAAAAAAAAAAACACTTTTTTTCAAAATTTTTGGACTTTCATTTACATAGCAAAAAAAAATAAAAATCCCAGCGGTGAATAAATACCACCAAAATAAAGCTTTATCTGTCTCAAACAAATGCTAAAGAATTCATATGGGTGCAGTGTTGCATGACCGCGCAATTGTCATTCAAAGTGTGACAGCGCTGAAAGCTGAAAATTGCCCTGGTCAGGAAGGGGGTAGAAGTGCCCTGTAGGCAGGGAGGGGGTAGAAGTGTCCGGTAGGCAGGAAGGGGGTAGAAGTGTCCTGTAGGCAGGAAGGGGGTAGAAGTGTCCTGTAGGCAGGAAGGGGGTAGAAGTGTCCTGTAGGCAGGAAGGGGGTAGAAGTGTCCTGTAGGCAGGAAGGGGGTAGAAGTGTCCGGTAGGCAGGAAGGGGGTAGAAGTGTCCGGTAGGCAGGAAGGGGGTAGAAGTGCCCGGTAGGCAGGAAGGGGGTAGAAGTGCCCGGTAGGCAGGAAGGGGGTAGAAGTGTCCGGTAGGCAGGAAGGGGGTAGAAGTGTCCGGTGGGCAGGAAGAGGGTAGAAGTGTCCTGGGGGCAGGAAGGGGCTAGAAGTGCCCGGGGGGCAGGAAGGGGGTAGAAGTGCCTGGTAGGCAGGAAGGGGGTAGAAGTGCCCTGTAGGCAGGAAGGGGGTAGAAGTGTCCTGTAGGCAGGAAGGGGGTAGAAGTGTCCTGTAGGCAGGAAGGGGGTAGAAGTGTCCTGTAGGCAGGAAGGGGGTAGAAGTGTCCTGTAGGTGTCAGGGCTCCCAGGTATGACCAGAGGTGTGTGACTGATGCAGGGAAACGCAGACTTCAGATATGTGATAAACAATACAATTTATTAACACTAACAATACAAACATAAACGCAGTGCAATACTAAAACATAACACAGTGCAACCAAACCAAACCAACCACCCACAGATAACAGTATATACAAGCAAGCGTCGTCAGGCAGGCCGGGTCAATATCAATAGGGCAGGTAGGTACAGGGGGAGCAAGCAGAGAATGGTCGGGGTCACAGGCCAGGTTCAGCAGGTAGCAAGCAGCGTAGTACAGAGGGTCAAGCAGAGGGATGGTCAGGGTCACAAGCCAGGGATCAGGACAGGTAGCAGAGAATCAGACAGGAACAGAGAGCAGGAACAGGATACAGGGCCAAGAGAAACACAACACCAAGGCCGAGTCTGTGGGTCTGGCCATCCCTTAAATACCCCAGTATCATCAGTTCCAGGTGTTAGCTGGCTGAAAGGTTGAGTCTCTGATTGCTGGGAGCACCCGCTGGCCAGCCCTGGTACTGCAGATCAAAAGGCAGGTGAGTCCCACCATTGCTGGCCAGTCCATTCCTAACAGTACCCCCCCCTCAAGGAGCGGCCTCAGGACGCTCCAAACAGTCCTAGCTGGGCAAAATGTTCCACCGCCCGGGTCTGGCAACTGGCGGGATAGCAAAGACTGGCACACCGGGCAGGACTCCGGGCAGCGGCACACCGGGCTGGACTCCGGGCAGCGGCACATCGAGCAGAGGCACATCGGGCAGGACTCCGGGCAGAGGCACACCGGGCAGGACTCCGGGCAGAGGCACATCGGGCAGAGGCACATCGGGCAGGACTCCGGGCAGAGGCACACCGGGCAGGACTCCGGGCAGAGGCACATCGGGCAGGACTCCGGGCAGAGGCACATCGGGCAGAGGCACATCGGGCAGGACTCCGGGCAGAGGCACATCGGGCAGAGGCACATCGGGCAGAGGCACATCGGGCAGAGGCACATCGGGCAGAGGCACATCGGGCAGAGGCACATCGGGCAGGACTCCGGGCAGAGGCACATCGGGCAGGACTCCGGGCAGAGGCACATCGGGCAGGACTCCGGGCAGAGGCACATCGGGCAGGACTCCGGGCAGAGGCACATCGGGCAGAGGCACATCGGGCAGGACTCCGGGCAGAGGCACACCGGGCAGAGGCACATCGGGCAGGACTCCGGGCAGAGGCACATCGGGCAGGACTCCGGGCAGAGGCACATCGGGCAGGACTCCGGGCAGAGGCACATCGGATTACCAGGCGAAGCAGCAGGCAGCGGGCCCCCGGGCGGGGCGACAGGCACCGGGCCCCCGGGCGGGGCGACAGGCACCGGGCCCCCGGGCGGGGCAGCAGGCACCGGGCCCCCGGGCGGGGCAGCAGGCACCGGGCCCCCGGGCGGGGCAGCAGGCACCGGGCCCCCGGGCGGGGCAGCAGGCACCGGGCCCCCGGGCGGGGCAGCAGGCACCGGGCCCCCGGGCGGGGCAGCAGGCACCGGGCCCCCGGGCGGAGCAGCAGGCACCGGGGCCCCCGGGCGGGGCGACGGGCATCGTGCCCCCAGGCGGGGCGACGGGCATCGTGCCCCCAGGCGGGGCGACGGGCATCGTGCCCCCAGGCGGGGCGACGGGCATCGTGCCCCCAGGCGGGGCGACGGGCATCGTGCCCCCAGGCGGGGCGACGGGCATCGTGCCCCCAGGCGGGGCGGCGGGCGCCGGACCCCCAGGCGGAGCGACAGGTCTCGGGCCCTCAGGCGGAGCGGCGGGCGCCGGACCCCCAGGAGGAGCGACAGGTCTCGGGCCCTCAGGCGGAGCGGCGGGCGCCGGACCCCCAGGTGGAGCGACAGGTCTCGGGCCCTCAGGCGGAGCGGCGGGCGCCGGACCCCCAGGTGGAGCGACAGGTCTCGGGCCCTCAGGCGGAGCGGCGGGCGCCGGACCCCCAGGTGGAGCGACAGGTCTCGGGCCCTCAGGCGGAGCGGCGGGCGCCGGACCCCCAGGTGGAGCGACAGGTCTCGGGCCCTCAGGCGGAGCGGCGGGCGCCGGACCCCCAGGTGGAGCGACAGGTCTCGGGCCCTCAGGCGGAGCGGCGGGCGCCGGACCCCCAGGAGGAGCGACAGGTCTCGGGCCCTCAGGCGGAGCGGCGGGCGCCGGACCCCCAGGTGGAGCGACAGGTCTCGGGCCCTCAGGCGGAGCGGCGGGCGCCGGACCCCCAGGCGGAGCGACAGGTCTCGGGCCCATAGGCGGAGCGGCGGGCGCCGGACCCCCAGGAGGAGCGACAGGTCTCGGGCCCTCAGGCGGAACGGCGGGCGCCGGACCCCCAGATGGAGCGACAGGTCTCGGGCCCTCAGGCGGAGCGGCGGGCGCCGGACCCCCAGGTGGAGTGACAGGTCTCGGGCCCTCAGGCGGAGCGGCGGGCGCCGGACCCCCAGGTGGAGCGACAGGTCTCGGGCCCTCAGGCGGAGCGGCGGGCGCCGGACCCCCAGATGGAGCGACAGGTCTCGGGCCCTCAGGCGGAGCGACAGGTCTCGGGCCCCCAGGCGGGGCGGCGGGCGCCGGATCCCCAGGCGGAGCGGCGGGCGCCGGACCCCCAGATGGAGCGACCGGTCTCGGGCCCTCAGGCGGAGCGACAGGTCTCAGGCCCCCAGGCGGGGCGGCGGGCGCCGGATCCCCAGGCGGAGCGGCGGGCGCTGGACCCCCAAGCGGAGCAACAGGTCTCGGGCCCCCAGGCGGAGCGGCGGGCACCGAGTCACCAGGCACGACAGTGGGCTCCGAGTCAACTGGTATGACCGCAGGCACTGGGTCAGACATTGTATGGTCTGGCTGGACAGCGGGCATCGGGTCACCTGGCAAGGCAGTGGGCTCCGAGTCAACTGGTATGACCGCAGGCACTGTGTCAGACATTGTATGGTCTGGCTGGACAGTGGGCACTGGGTCACCAGGCATCAGGTCATTTGGCTCGACAGCGGGCACCGCGTCATCTGGCAAGGCAGTGGGCTCCGAGTCAACAGGCACGACAGTGAGCACCGGGGCATCAGGTACCGGATTGTCTGGCTCGACAGCGGGCATCGGGTCACCAGGTATGACAGCGGGCACTGGGTCACCAGGCATCAGGTCATTTGGCTTGTCAGCGGGCACCGCGTCATCTGGCAAGGCAGTGGGCACCGGGTCACCAGGCATTGGATCGTCTGGCTCGACAGCGGGCATCGGGTCACCAGGTATGACAGCGGGCACTGGGTCACCAGGCATCAGGTCATTTGGCTTGCCAGCGGGCACCGCGTCATCTGGCAAGGCAGTGGGCACCGGGTCACCAGGCATTGGATCGTCTGGCTCGACAGCGGGCATCGGGTCACCAGATATGACAGCGGGCTCTGAGTCAATTGGCACGACAGCGGGCACTGGATCAGGTACCGGATCATCTGGGTCAACAGCGGGCATCGAGTCAACTGGCCTAATAGGATCGTCGGGCTGGATCAGTTCATTATGCTGAGTAGAGGCATCAGGCTGAAGAGAGGCATCCGGCCGAGTAGAGGCTTCAGGCCGAGGAGAGGCATCCGGCTGAGGAGAGGCTTCAGGCCGAGTAGAGGCTTCAGGCTGAGTCACGGAAGGCAGGCTCACCGGTTTGGATACTGGCAGGATGGTATTGGTTGGAAAGAATTTTCGCTTTTTTCTGGTTTTAACTACTGGAGCACTGCAAGTAAACGCAGGTCTGCAAACGAATGGAGCAGCTGGAGACAGAGAAGAACTGGAGGATGGAACAGGAGAGGGAACAGTTGCTACAGAGGGCTTTTTTACAGGGTTAAAGGCAGGATAGGTGCAGCGAGTGGGAACAGGGGACTGACATGCGGTAGATAGCAGGGTATACTGGGCTGTAACTGGAGGAGCTGGTGGGAATACAGGAGTAGAGTTAGAAGCAGGACTGGGTCTTTGTAAGCTGACTGAGGCTGGGTGCAACAAGTCTGTCCATGTCTGCAGTATGGGTTGAACAAAGCTGAGCTTACACAAAGCCTGTCTGGTCAATGACTGCACTGCGTTTATACAATCTCTTAGTGTCTGTGGTGAACATGTGGAATAACGCTCCAGAAAGTAACCCCCATCATCCTCTAATAACCACACCAGGGACTCTACCTGGTCTGCACTAAATGGTGGCAAAAATTCATCCCTGCATTCGGGGGAACCAGATGAAACCAACTCAACACAAACCTCAATCAAAGGCTGCACCTCAGAGAACTCTGTGCCCTGATCTACTAGAACATGAGCGAGCCGTATACATTCTAGCAGTTCATCCCGGGGATACTCCTTCAGAGTTTGATAAGCATACTCCCTGTCATCAAACACTAGCAGATATAAATACTCAACCTCATCCAGATCCATCCTTCCCATCAACAAGCCAAGATGGCTTCCCTGTGCAGCCACTTCTGGTCAGGATTGGCCTTGGTGTAATGTCAGGGCTCCCAGGTATGACCAGAGGTGTGTGACTGACGCAGGGAAACGCAGACTTCAGATATGTGATAAACAATACAATTTATTAACACTAACAATACAAACATAAACGCAGTGCAATACTAAAACATAACACAGTGCAACCAAACCAAACCAACCACCCACAGATAACAGTATATACAAGCAAGCGTCGTCAGGCAGGCCGGGTCAATATCAATAGGGCAGGTAGGTACAGGGGGAGCAAGCAGAGAATGGTCGGGGTCACAGGCCAGGTTCAGCAGGTAGCAAGCAGCATAGTACAGAGGGTCAAGCAGAGAGATGGTCAGGGTCACAAGCCAGGGATCAGGACAGGTAGCAGAGAATCAGACAGGAACAGAGAGCAGGAACAGGATACAGGGCCAAGAGAAACACAACACCAAGGCAGAGTCTGCAAGTCTGGCCATCCCTTAAATACACCAGTATCATCAGTTACAGGTGTTAGCTGGCTGAAAGGTTGAGTCTCTGACTGCTGGGAGCACCCGCTGGCCAGCCCTGGTACTGCAGATCAAAAGGCAGGTGAGTCCCACCATTGCTGGCCAGTCCATTCCTAACAGTAGGCAGGAAGGGGGTGGAAGTGCCCGGTAGGCAGGAAGGGGGTAGAAGTGTCCGGTAGGCAGGAAGGGGGTAGAAGTGTCCGGTCTGGAAGTGGTTAAAAACCTTCCAGCACTACAAACATTTCAGTTTCAAACGGGTCCAGAAAATGCAGAAGATGGTACCCCTGCATCTTTGCATCGCCAACAGACATTTACTGCCTCAGAATGGATTGTCCTCAGTAATGTGGGGACCTTATACCAGCGAGTGAGGACCTTGTACTCGGATTCCTGGTGTTTGTTTGCAATGGCCTCCTTGTATTTACTTTCAGCCTCCTTCCTGCTCTATCCTAAACTCTCTAACCCACATTTTCAAGCTCTTCCTCTCCACCGGCACCTTTCTCTCCCCGCTCAAACATGCACTGGTTACCCCCATACGTAATAAACCCCTCGCTGGACTTCACCTGCTTGAATAACTTGCTCCCACTTTGCCTCCAAGCTTCTCGAGCTCCTTGTCCACAACCATATGAGTTGCTACCTCATGGGTTGAGGTTAGGGTTCTGTGTAGGACACTGGAGTTCCTCCACCCCAAACTGGTCACACCATTTTTTATAGAGCACAGTTGTAAGGGCAGTATTCTACTCACTGACCACTACTCTAAGGGACATTCTTCCCACTGACCCCCCAATGTAAGGGACATTCTTCCCACTGACCCCCCAATGTAAGGGACATTCTTCCCACTGACCCCCCAATGTAAGGGACATTCTTCCCACTGACCCCCAATGTAAGGGACATTCTTCCCACTGACCCCCAATGTAAGGGACATTCTTCCCTCTGACCACCAATGTAAGGGACATTCTTCCCACTGACCCCCCAATGTAAGGGACATTCTTCCCACTGACCCCCAATGTAAGGGACATTCTTCCCACTGACCCCCAATGTAAGGGACATTCTTCCCACTGATCCCCAATGTAAGGGACATTCTTCCCACTGATCACCAATGTAAGGGACATTCTTCCCACTGATCCCCAATGTAAGGGACATTCTTCCCTCTGACCACCAATGTAAGGGACATTCTTCCCACTGACCCCCAATGTAAGGGACATTCTTCCCACTGACCCCCAATGAATTAATTTTAGGAGGTGTTCCAGGGGACATGAAAATTATTTCAAGAGTTTCTTGGGGATAAAAAGGTTGAGATAGGCTGCTCTATACATAAATGTGGTCACCGATGGAACATAGGAAAAATAAATATTAAATAAACCATACATAAGTGGCCACGTGCCGGATGAAGTGAAAGCTCTGAAACTGGAGTACTGATACCAGGAAGGACTGGTCAGCATTTTGTGGATTTACCTCATTTAGGTGTCGTGGCAGGATGCATTCTTCAACCTGAGATATGACCACGTGAGAGTCGTATTCAAACTTGTAACACCCGAAGCAGTTATAGCTCCTCTGTGGAGACAAAACCATGGAGACACATTGTCACCAGGAGGTCAGAAAGTATTATAAGTCACAACGTCACCAGGTGAGGTCACATAGTGGAGCAGTGTGTAGTAATTCATTCACAATGTACAAGCTGGAACAGTGTGGAGTAATTCATTCACAATGTAAAAGGTGGAGCAGTGTGGTGTAACTCATTCACAATGTACAAGGTGGAGCAGTGTGGTGTAACTCATTCACAATGTACAAGGTGGAGCAGTGTGGTGTAATTCATTCACAATGTAAAAGCTGGAACAGTGTGGAGTAATTCATTCACAATGTACAAGGTAGAGCAGTGTGGTGTAATTTATTCACAATGTAAAAGCTGGAACAGTGTGGAGTAATTCATTCACAATGTACAAGGTAGAGCAGTGTGGTGTAATTTATTCACAATGTACAAAGTGGAGCAGGTGGAACAGTGTGCAGCAAATAATTCACAATGTACAAGGTGTAGAAGTGTGGTGTAATTCATTCACAATGTACAGAATGAAACTGTATGGAGTAATACATTTACAATGTACAGAGTGGAGCAGTGTGGTGTAATTCATTCACAATGTACAAGGTGGAGCAGTGTGGTGTAATTCATTCACAATGTACAAGGTGGAGCAGTGTGGTGTAATTCATTCACAATGTACAGAGTGGTGTAATTCATTCACAATGTACAGAGTGGTGTAATTCAATCACAATATACATGGTGAAGCATTGTGGAGTCATTATTTCACAATGAGTGGAGCAGTGTGGTGTAAGTCATTCACAATGTACAGAGTGGAGCAGTGTTGAGTAAATCATTCACAATGTACAGAGTGAAGCAAGTGGAGTAATTCATTCACAATGTACAGAGTGGAGCAGTGTGGAGTAATTCATTCACAATGTACAGAGTGGAGCAGTGTGGAGTAATTCATTCACAATGTACAGAGTGGAGCAGTGTGGAGTGTGCAATACATGATGTACAGGGTGGAGCAATATGTAAATGAGATATGGCACACAGAAGTGAGAGGCGCCTGAACTCCGCCCCCCATACCTCCCCCCCAGGTATACAACCCTCCAATCTCCAGGCTTGTCAGACACTTACTGCGTTCTTTCCAGCCTTGCAGTCCAATTTGCTCCAGTCATGTTTGCGGCATGACGTCTGTTTCACCAGAAACTCCACATTGACGAATATCCCAGAATTGTACTGCAGGAAGATAGAGAGAGTGAAGACACGAGGTGACATTCGTTCTAATGCTCCGCCCATAATGCTTCTCCCGCGAGGAAACAATCAGCGCATGTGGGGAGGAGTTTGCTCTAATGCTCCGCCCATAACGCTTCTCCCATGAGGAAACAATCAGCACATGTGGGGTGGAGTTTGCTCTAATGCTCCGCCCATAATGCTTCTCCCATGAGGAAACAATCAGTGCATGTGGGGAGGAGTTTCCACAAAGTGTATGGAGAGTCCGCCGCTTCCTGCGGGCGGCTGTCTGTACAGTACCGGGGTGCACCCTTGTTACCCTCAGATCACCCGCATGTCTGGTGTGCCGGCATCAGGACGGGAGCCACTCCTGAGAAAATACTGAATGAAACCCAACTGAACGTTAAATCAGCCGAATACATTCCAGGAGCATCAGAACAAAAGGCGTCTTCTCTAGGAAGCAGCCACAACTTGGAAAGCCTGTCCCCTGCCAGCATACTGCAGGAAAAGGGTTCATTGGAGAGCTCTAGCTCTGTCTCAGGAGAGGAGGGTGTCAGACCTCTGCAGAGAGACCACTGCTTCCCCACACACCAACAACGACCCTTCTCTGGGCATTGCCTGATCCCACCAGCAGATTGTAGCTGGTCCCTGCCAGGACTTCCAACGTTACTTCCAGGATCCTTTCCGGTGCTTCCAATGTACTTCCAGAACATCTTCCAGTCCTTCCAGGTTCCCCGCCTCTACTTCCAACAACACTTCTAAAATCCCTGCCGGGACTTCAATAATACTTCCAGAAGTCCCATGAAATGACTCTCGGTGAGTCATGTGACCAAAAAGGTATTTAGGTTCCAGCCATTGAAGTGGCCGGTGCCGGGTCTTCTCACCAGCTACCCCTTGTTACCAAGAGCTATAATACCTACCTGTGAGGTTGTCTGACCTATGCTGACCTGGAATGTACTGACCCCCCTCATGACTGCTGCCTTCCTCAACCTCTGTATGGACCTGACTACTCTCTTGATTGCTGCCTGCCTTGTCCTTTGCCTGGACCTGACTACTCTCTTGATTGCTGCCTGCTTGAACCTCTGCCTAAACTTGACTAGTCTCTTGATTGCTGTCTGCTTGAACCTCTGCCTAAACTTGTTTACCATCCTGATTGCTGCCTTCTTGAACCTCTGCCTAGATCTGACTACTCTCTTGATTGCTGCCTGCTTGAACCTCTGCCTAGACGTGACTACTCTCTTGATTGCTGCCTGCTTGAACCTCTGCCTAGACGTGACTACTCTCTTGATTGCTGCCTGCCTTGTCCCTTGCCTGGACCTGACTACTTTCTTCATTGCTGCCTGCCTTGTCCCTTGCCTGGACCTGACTACTTTCTTCATTGCTGCCTGCTTGAACCTCAGCCTAGACTTGACTACTTTTGATTGCTGCCTGCATTGTCCGCTGCCTGGACCTGACTACTTTCCTATCTGCCTCCTAGTGTACAGTCTTCACACTGTAGTCATCCCGGTTCTGCTATCCCCTATGTGGGGTGATCCTGAGGGCCACAACCTGCGGAAAGTTACAGCAAAGTAAACTGGAGCCAATAGGATCTCTGGCCCATCTCAACCTCCAGGAGCTCCACTGAAGACCAGCTGTCACCTAGATCCCGCCCCTCGGGTGGCCCTGTGTCACCGGCCAGGGGGCCACTCTAACACAGCTGTAGGACATTATTGAACAGATTTGCACCTGGAATATATTTAGCTGATTTAATCTGAAAGCTCAATCAGCCTTTACAAATAAAAACAAATCTTCTCCGCAAGTGCTGACTGTCTCCTGGAGGGGCCCCCATGGACAACGTGAATCGGAGCTGCAGCATTTCTCAGCTACAAATAATTGATACAAATCCTATAAATATTTTACCGGGGACAGCAAAACCATTTTCACGATCAATACTGGAATTCCAATGATCAGCATTGTCTATAAATATCGGTCCTTTAGGACTCCGCCTACAGGTATGTTGGGGTCCTCCAGCCAATCCGAACACTGATGCTCTGAGCTCCCCCAGAACTCACCTTTTCAGATGCCTTCACTATGGACGTCATCCTGTATCCGCTCTGCAGATCTCTCTGATGGAACTTCTCCATCACCAGCTGGATCGTCTTGTTCTGGATCTCGGACAGTTCCCCCGCCGGGACATCTCCCAGGACTCTCAGGACCAGCAGAGCGCTGAGCAGGCCCCAACCGACGGCCAGTGTCATGGCGGTCCTCAAACGGTCACCTGATAATGAAAGTCAAAACGTCACATTGGTGATGGATGGAAGGGATTCTGATCTGAGGGCGTGGTCTACTGTCCGGCAAATACTGCAAGTGTGTCAATATCAGGAAGTCCCACAGTGTTTCTATGGACCTCATTGTCCCTGTGTCTCCAGTGACCACAAATCTCCAGCAACCACAGCACTCCAGTGACTCCAGTAACTCCCAGTGTCTCCAATGACCCCATGTCTCTAGTGACCTCAG
The DNA here is from genome assembly GCF_062004578.1 of Staurois parvus. Lineage (NCBI taxonomy): Eukaryota > Metazoa > Chordata > Amphibia > Anura > Ranidae > Staurois > Staurois parvus. The sequence goes on from NW_028319435.1 coordinate 116,362, forward strand.
TGCTCCTGTGTTTTCAGTGATCCCCAGTGCTCCTGTGTTTTCAGTGATCCCCAGTGCTCCTGTGTTTTCAGTGATCCCCAGTGTCTCCAGTGACCTCAGTGCTCCTGTGTTTTCAGTGATCCCCAGTGTCTCCAGTGACCTCAGTGCTCCTGTGTTTTCAGTGATCCCCAGTGTCTCCATTGACCCCAGTGCTCCTGTGTTTTCAGTGATCCCCAGTGTCTCCAGTGATCCCAGTGCTCCTGTGTTTTCAGTGACCCCCAGTGTCTCCAGTGACCTCAGTGCTTCTGTGTTTCTACTGACCTTTAGTGTCCGCAATGAGAACATGTCTTCTATGACCCAGCACTTCCATGTCTTCTGTGACCCCAGCATTCCTGTGTCACCAGTAACCTCCAGTGTCTCCAGTGATCCCAGCACTCCTATATCTCTGGTGAACTGGTGTCTCCAGTGACCCCCATGCCTTTAATAATTCCAATGTGTCTTTGGTGACCTCCACTGTCTCCAATGACCCCAATGTTCCTGTGTCTCCAGTGACCACATGTCTCCTAGTGACCCCCAGCAATGTGACTGCAGTGATCCCCAGTGGTCCTATGACTCCAGTGACTTCAATGCTCCTGTGTTTCCAGTGACTCTGTGACTCCCATACTCAGCTATGTATCCCATGACCTCTATCTACTCCTATATCCCCATTGACTCCTGTGTCACCCGTACACCTTGCAGTCTGTCATCTCATTAACTTGCAACTCTAAGGGTGTCCAGAGCATCCTGCATCATCCTGTGACTGCAGAGCATCCTGCATCATCCTGTGACTGCAGAGCATCCTAAGTATCCTGTGACTGCAGAGCATCCTAAGTATCCTGTGACTGCAGAGCATCCTGCATCATCCTGTGACTGCAGAGCATCCTAAGTATCCTGTGACTGCAGAGCATCCTAAGTATCCTGTGACTGCAGAGCATCCTAAGTATCCTGTGACTGCAGAGCATCCTGCATCATCCTGTGACTGCAGAGCATCCTGCATCATCCTGTGACTGCAGAGCATCCTGCATCATCCTGTGACTGCAGAGCATCCTGCATCATCCTGTGACTGCAGAGCATCCTGCATCATCCTGTGACTGCAGAGCATCCTGCATCATCCTGTGACTGCAGAGCATCCTGCATCATCCTGTGACTGCAGAGCATCCTGCATCATCCTGTGACTGCAGAGCATCCTAAGTATCCTGTGACTGCAGAGCATCCTAAGTATCCTGTGACTGCAGAGCATCCTAAGTATCCTGTGACTGCAGAGCATCCTGCATCATCCTGTCACTGCAGAGCATCCTGCATCATCCTGTGACTGCAGAGCATCCTGCATCATCCTGTGACTGCAGAGCATCCTGCATCATCCTGTGACTGCAGAGCATCCTAAGTATCCTGTGACTGCAGAGCATCCTAAGTATCCTGTGACTGCAGAGCATCCTGCATCATCCTGTGACTGCAGAGCATCCTAAGTATCCTGTGACTCCAGAGTATCCTTAGTATCCTGTGTCATCCAGTGCCTCTTACTGAGACCTCGGTGACACCTGTGCCTCTTACTGAGACCTCGGTGACACCTGTGCCTCTTACTGAGACCTCGGTGAGACCTGTGCCTCTTACTGAGACCTCGGTGAGACCTGTGCCTCTTACTGAGACCTCGGTGACACCTGTGCCTCTTACTGAGACCTCGGTGACACCTGTGCCTCTTACTGAGACCTCGGTGACACCTGTGCCTCTTACTGAGACCTCGGTGACACCTGTGCCTCTTGCGGAGACCTCGGTGACACCTGTGCCTCTTGCGGAGACCTCGGTGACACCTGTGCCTCTGCACGCTCTAAGGTACGTTCCTTCTATAACCTGGAGGGTCCTCCTTTCTGTATACACAGACCCCCATCCATGACATTTCTAAAGCTTTTCAGCCTTCCTCTTCATCAGCTGCAGGTTTAGGGTCCTGAGGATATAAAGTGGTTTGGTTTGGTTTGCCTTTTTGTAACCTTCATAAATTGGTAACTTGTGACTTTCATGAAAAAAAACAAAGAAAACAAAACAACCCCCCCCCCCCCCCCGCTAAAAAAAAAATATATATATATATATATACTGTACAATTTCAAACTCCTCTGCAAATCCAGAAAAAAGGTGAGAGACATTAAAATTCCTTCACCATAGAGAAATATATGTGTGCTTTTCACTGAGACACGGGACCTTCCCATGAGAAGTCCTCTCCTCCCTCCAGAGACCTCCTCTCTACCCCGGAGCAGATGAAATGGGAACAATCCCCATGACGGGAGAGTGAGGAAACCATGGCCTGTTTACAGGAAGAGGCTCCATCCTGCCAGACGGAACTCCGACTCTTCAGTCTGGGAAGTCAATGTCCCAACCAACACCGACCAGCAGATCACATGACCTGAGCCAAGTATCATCGTATATAACCGGGAGATCCCATACTTGTATGGATACGTCGTATATAACCGGGAGATCCGATACTTGTATGGATACATCGTATATAACTAGGAGATCCCATACTTGTATGGATACATCGTATATAACCGGGAGATCCCATACTTGTATGGATACATCGTATATAACTAGGAGATCCCATACTTGTATGGATACGTCGTATATAACCGGGAGATCCCATACTTGTATGGATACATCGTATATAACCGGGAGATCCCATACTTGTATGGATACGTCGTATATATAACCGGGAGATCCGATACTTGTATGGATACATCGTATATAACTAGGAGATCCCATACTTGTATGGATACATCGTATATATAACCGGGAGATCCGATACTTGTATGGATACATCGTATATAACTAGGAGATCCCATACTTGTATGGATACGTCGTATATAACTAGGAGATCCCATACTTGTATGGATACGTCGTATATAACCGGGAGATCCCATACTTGTATGGATACATCGTATATAACCGGGAGATCCCATACTTGTATGGATACGTCGTATATAACCGGGAGATCCCATACTTGTATGGATACATTGTATATAACCGGGAGATCCGATACTTGTATGGATACATCGTATATAACCGGGAGATCCGATACTTGTATGGATACATCGTATATAACCGGGAGATCCCATACTTGTATGGATACATCGTATATAACCGGGAGATCCGATATTTGTATGGATACATCGTATATAACTAGGAGATCCCATACTTGTATGGATACATCGTATATAACCGGGAGATCCCATACTTGTATGGATACGTCGTATATAACCGGGAGATCCCATACTTGTATGGATACGTCGTATATAACCGGGAGATCCCATACTTGTATGGATACGTCGTATATAACCGGGAGATCCCATACTTGTATGGATACGTCGTATATAACCGGGAGATCCCATACTTGTATGGATACATCGTATATAACCGGGAGATCCCATATTTGTATGGATACGTCGTATATAACCGGGAGATCCGATACTTGTATGGATACGTCGTATATAACTAGGAGATCCCATACTTGTATGGATCCATCGTATATAACCGGGAGATCCGACACTTGTATGGATACATCGTATATAACCGGGAGATCCGACACTTGTATGGATACATCGTATATAACCGGGAGATCCCATACTTGTATGGATACATCGTATATAACCGGGAGATCCCATACTTGTATGGATACATCGTATATAACCGGGAGATCCGATACTTGTATGGATACGTCGTATATAACCGGGAGATCCGATACTTGTATGGATACATCGTATATAACCGGGAGATCCCATACTTGTATGGATACATCGTATATAACCGGGAGATCCCATACTTGTATGGATACATCGTATATAACTAGGAGATCCGATACTTGTATGGATACGTCGTATATAACTAGGAGATCCCATACTTGTATGGATACATCGTATATAACTAGGAGATCCCATACTTGTATGGATACATCGTATATAACTAGGAGATCCCATACTTGTATGGATACGTCGTATATAACCGGGAGATCCGATACTTGTATGGATACATCGTATATAACTAGGAGATCCCATACTTGTATGGATACATCGTATATATAACCGGGAGATCCGATACTTGTATGGATACATCGTATATAACTAGGAGATCCCATACTTGTATGGATACGTCGTATATAACTAGGAGATCCCATACTTGTATGGATACGTCGTATATAACCGGGAGATCCCATACTTGTATGGATACATCGTATATAACCGGGAGATCCCATACTTGTATGGATACGTCGTATATAACCGGGAGATCCCATACTTGTATGGATACATTGTATATAACCGGGAGATCCGATACTTGTATGGATACATCGTATATAACCGGGAGATCCGATACTTGTATGGATACATCGTATATAACCGGGAGATCCCATACTTGTATGGATACATCGTATATAACCGGGAGATCCGATATTTGTATGGATACATCGTATATAACTAGGAGATCCCATACTTGTATGGATACATCGTATATAACCGGGAGATCCCATACTTGTATGGATACATCATATATAACCGGGAGATCCGATACTTGTATGGATACATCGTATATATAACCGGGAGATCCGATACTTGTATGGATACATCGTATATAACTAGGAGATCCCATACTTGTATGGATACATCGTATATAACCGGGAGATCCGATACTTGTATGGATACATCGTATATATAACCGGGAGATCCGATACTTGTATGGATACATCGTATATAACTAGGAGATCCCATACTTGTATGGATACGTCGTATATAACCGGGAGATCCCATACTTGTATGGATACATCGTATATAACCGGGAGATCCCATACTTGTATGGATACGTCGTATATATAATCGGGAGATCCGATACTTGTATGGATACATCGTATATAACTAGGAGATCCCATACTTGTATGGATACATCGTATATATAACCGGGAGATCCGATACTTGTATGGATACATCGTATATAACTAGGAGATCCCATACTTGTATGGATACGTCGTATATAACTAGGAGATCCCATACTTGTATGGATACGTCGTATATAACCGGGAGATCCCATACTTGTATGGATACATCGTATATAACCGGGAGATCCCATACTTGTATGGATACGTCGTATATAACCGGGAGATCCCATACTTGTATGGATACATTGTATATAACCGGGAGATCCGATACTTGTATGGATACATCGTATATAACCGGGAGATCCCATACTTGTATGGATACGTCGTATATAACCGGGAGATCCCATACTTGTATGGATACATCGTATATAACCGGGAGATCCGATATTTGTATGGATACATCGTATATAACTAGGAGATCCCATACTTGTATGGATACATCGTATATAACCGGGAGATCCCATACTTGTATGGATACGTCGTATATAACCGGGAGATCCCATACTTGTATGGATACGTCGTATATAACCGGGAGATCCCATACTTGTATGGATACGTCGTATATAACCGGGAGATCCCATACTTGTATGGATACGTCGTATATAACCGGGAGATCCCATACTTGTATGGATACATCGTATATAACCGGGAGATCCCATATTTGTATGGATACGTCGTATATAACCGGGAGATCCGATACTTGTATGGATACGTCGTATATAACTAGGAGATCCCATACTTGTATGGATCCATCGTATATAACCTGGAGATCCGACACTTGTATGGATACATCGTATATAACCGGGAGATCCGACACTTGTATGGATACATCGTATATAACCGGGAGATCCCATACTTGTATGGATACATCGTATATAACCGGGAGATCCCATACTTGTATGGATACATCGTATATAACCGGGAGATCCGATACTTGTATGGATACGTCGTATATAACCGGGAGATCCGATACTTGTATGGATACATCGTATATAACCGGGAGATCCCATACTTGTATGGATACATCGTATATAACCGGGAGATCCCATACTTGTATGGATACATCGTATATAACTAGGAGATCCGATACTTGTATGGATACGTCGTATATAACCGGGAGATCCGATACTTGTATGGATACATCGTATATAACCGGGAGATCCCATACTTGTATGGATACATCGTATATAACCGGGAGATCCCATACTTGTATGGATACATCGTATATAACCGGGAGATCCCATACTTGTATGGATACATCGTATATAACCGGGAGATCCCATACTTGTATGGATACATCATATATAACCGGGAGATCGGATACTTGTATGGATACGTCGTATATAACTAGGAGATCCCATACTTGTATGGATACGTCGTATATAACCGGGAGATCCGATACTTGTATGGATACGTCGTATATAACCGGGAGATCCCATACTTGTATGGATACATCGTATATAACCGGGAGATCCGATACTTGTATGGATACGTCGTATATAACCGGGAGATCCCATACTTGTATGGATACGTCGTATATAACCGGGAGATCCCATACTTGTATGGATACGTCGTATATATAACCGGGAGATCCGATACTTGTATGGATACATCGTATATAACCGGGAGATCGCATACTTGTATGGATACGTCGTATATAACCGGGAGATCCCATACTTGTATGGATACGTCGTATATATAACCGGGAGATCCCATACTTGTATGGATACATCGTATATAACCGGGAGATCCCATACTTGTATGGATACATCGTATATATAACCGGGAGATCCGATACTTGTATGGATACATCGTATATAACTAGGAGATCCCATACTTGTATGGATACGTCGTATATAACTAGGAGATCCCATACTTGTATGGATACGTCGTATATAACCGGGAGATCCCATACTTGTATGGATACATCGTATATAACCGGGAGATCCCATACTTGTATGGATACGTCGTATATAACCGGGAGATCCCATACTTGTATGGATACATTGTATATAACCGGGAGATCCGATACTTGTATGGATACATCGTATATAACCGGGAGATCCCATACTTGTATGGATACGTCGTATATAACCGGGAGATCCCATACTTGTATGGATACATCGTATATAACCGGGAGATCCGATATTTGTATGGATACATCGTATATAACTAGGAGATCCCATACTTGTATGGATACATCGTATATAACCGGGAGATCCCATACTTGTATGGATACGTCGTATATAACCGGGAGATCCCATACTTGTATGGATACGTCGTATATAACCGGGAGATCCCATACTTGTATGGATACGTCGTATATAACCGGGAGATCCCATACTTGTATGGATACGTCGTATATAACCGGGAGATCCCATACTTGTATGGATACATCGTATATAACCGGGAGATCCCATATTTGTATGGATACGTCGTATATAACCGGGAGATCCGATACTTGTATGGATACGTCGTATATAACTAGGAGATCCCATACTTGTATGGATCCATCGTATATAACCTGGAGATCCGACACTTGTATGGATACATCGTATATAACCGGGAGATCCGACACTTGTATGGATACATCGTATATAACCGGGAGATCCCATACTTGTATGGATACATCGTATATAACCGGGAGATCCCATACTTGTATGGATACATCGTATATAACCGGGAGATCCGATACTTGTATGGATACGTCGTATATAACCGGGAGATCCGATACTTGTATGGATACATCGTATATAACCGGGAGATCCCATACTTGTATGGATACATCGTATATAACCGGGAGATCCCATACTTGTATGGATACATCGTATATAACTAGGAGATCCGATACTTGTATGGATACGTCGTATATAACCGGGAGATCCGATACTTGTATGGATACATCGTATATAACCGGGAGATCCCATACTTGTATGGATACATCGTATATAACCGGGAGATCCCATACTTGTATGGATACATCGTATATAACCGGGAGATCCCATACTTGTATGGATACATCGTATATAACCGGGAGATCCCATACTTGTATGGATACATCATATATAACCGGGAGATCGGATACTTGTATGGATACGTCGTATATAACTAGGAGATCCCATACTTGTATGGATACGTCGTATATAACCGGGAGATCCGATACTTGTATGGATACGTCGTATATAACCGGGAGATCCCATACTTGTATGGATACGTCGTATATAACCGGGAGATCCCATACTTGTATGGATACATCGTATATAACCGGGAGATCCGATACTTGTATGGATACGTCGTATATAACCGGGAGATCCCATACTTGTATGGATACGTCGTATATAACCGGGAGATCCCATACTTGTATGGATACGTCGTATATATAACCGGGAGATCCGATACTTGTATGGATACATCGTATATAACCGGGAGATCGCATACTTGTATGGATACGTCGTATATAACCGGGAGATCCCATACTTGTATGGATACGTCGTATATATAACCGGGAGATCCCATACTTGTATGGATACATCGTATATAACCGGGAGATCCCATACTTGTATGGATACATCGTATATAACCGGGAGATCCCATACTTGTATGGATACATCGTATATAACCGGGAGATCCCATACTTGTATGGATACATCGTATATAACCGGGAGATCCCATACTTGTATGGATCCATCGTATATAACCCGGAGATCCCATACTTGTATGGATCCATCGTATATAACCGGGAGATCCGATACTTGTATGGATACGTCGTATATAACCGGGAGATCCCATACTTGTATGGATACATCGTATATAACCGGGAGATCCCATACTTGTATGGATACATCGTATATAACCGGGAGATCCGATACTTGTATGGATACGTCGTATATAACCGGGAGATCCCATACTTGTATGGATACATCGTATATAACCGGGAGATCCGATACTTGTATGGATATGTCGTATATAACCGGGAGATCCGATACTTGTATGGATACGTCGTATATAACCGGGAGATCCCATACTTGTATGGATACATCGTATATAACCGGGAGATCCCATACTTGTATGGATACATCATATATAACCGGGAGATCGGATACTTGTATGGATACGTCGTATATAACTAGGAGATCCCATACTTGTATGGATACGTCGTATATAACCGGGAGATCCGACACTTGTATGGATACGTCGTATATAACCGGGAGATCCCATACTTGTATGGATACGTCGTATATAACCGGGAGATCCGATACTTGTATGGATACGTCGTATATAACCGGGAGATCCCATACTTGTATGGATACATCGTATATAACCGGGAGATCCGATACTTGTATGGATACGTCGTATATAACCGGGAGATCCCATACTTGTATGGATACGTCGTATATAACCGGGAGATCCCATACTTGTATGGATACGTCGTATATAACCGGGAGATCCGATACTTGTATGGATACATCGTATATAACTAGGAGATCCCATACTTGTATGGATACGTCGTATATAACCGGGAGATCCCATACTTGTATGGATACATCATATATAACCGGGAGATCGGATACTTGTATGGATACGTCGTATATAACTAGGAGATCCCATACTTGTATGGATACGTCGTATATAACCGGGAGATCCCATACTTGTATGGATACGTCGTATATAACCGGGAGATCCGATACTTGTATGGATATGTCGTATATAACCGGGAGATCCGATACTTGTATGGATACGTCGTATATAACCGGGAGATCCCATACTTGTATGGATACATCGTATATAACCGGGAGATCCCATACTTGTATGGATACATCATATATAACCGGGAGATCGGATACTTGTATGGATACGTCGTATATAACTAGGAGATCCCATACTTGTATGGATACGTCGTATATAACCGGGAGATCCGATACTTGTATGGATACGTCGTATATAACCGGGAGATCCGATACTTGTATGGATACATCGTATATAACTAGGAGATCCCATACTTGTATGGATACGTCGTATATAACCGGGAGATCCCATACTTGTATGGATACATCATATATAACCGGGAGATCGGATACTTGTATGGATACGTCGTATATAACTAGGAGATCCCATACTTGTATGGATACGTCGTATATAACCGGGAGATCCCATACTTGTATGGATACGTCGTATATAACCGGGAGATCCGATACTTGTATGGATATGTCGTATATAACCGGGAGATCCGATACTTGTATGGATACGTCGTATATAACCGGGAGATCCCATACTTGTATGGATACATCGTATATAACCGGGAGATCCCATACTTGTATGGATACATCATATATAACCGGGAGATCGGATACTTGTATGGATACGTCGTATATAACTAGGAGATCCCATACTTGTATGGATACGTCGTATATAACCGGGAGATCCCATACTTGTATGGATACGTCGTATATAACCGGGAGATCCCATACTTGTATGGATACATCGTATATAACTAGGAGATCGCATAAGCTCCCACCTCACTGAGAACAACCTCCTCGATCCTCTACAGTCCGGCTTCCGTCCCCTACACTCCACCGAAACCGCCTTACTCAAACTCTCCAACGACCTGCTAACCGCCAAAGCCAATGACCACTACTCAGTGCTATTACTCCTCGACCTCTCTGCAGCTTTCGACACAGTCCACCACCCCCTCCTCCTAAAAAACTACACTCTTGGCCTCAGAAACTCCGCTCTCTCCTGGCTCTCATCCTACCTATCACAACGCTCCTTCAGTGTTACCTATAATGCCGCCACCTCCCCCTCTCTGTTGGGGTCCCTCAAGGCTCTGTCCTCGGGCCCCTTCTCTTCTCCATCTACACCTCCTCCCTTGGTCAACTCATACACTCCCACAGCTTCAACTACCACCTCTATGCCGACGACATACAAATCTATCTCTCCGCCCCCCACCTCACCCCCTCAGTCTCCACCCCCCACCTCACCCCCTCGGTCTCCACCCGAATCACACACCTACTGAGCGACATATCAGACTGGATGTCACTCCATTTCCTCAAACTAAACCTTTCTAAAACCGAGCTCCTAGTTTTCCCCCCAGCCCGTGCCCCCCCCCCCCCTTGACCTCTCCATCACGACCAACAACACCACCATCAGCCCCACCCCGCAAGCCAAAGTACTAGGTGTCATTCTAGACTCCAATCTGTCTTTCCAGCCCCAGGTCCAATTGCTGACAAATTCATGCAGACTCCACCTCCGCAACATGCAGACTCCACCTCCGCAACATGCAGACTCCACCTCCGGAACATCGCCAAAATCCGCACGTTCCTAACCCCAGAAACCACTAAACAGCTCATCCACTCCCTCATCATATCACGACTCGACTACTGCAACTCCCTCCTCACTGGCCTGCCTCACCACAGACTATCCCCGCTTCAGTCCATCCTGAATACGGCTGCCAGACTCATTCACCTTTCCAACCGCTCCGTATCCGCCACCCCCCTCTGCCAATCCCTCCACTGGCCTCCACTCAGTGTCCTCCACCCCCCTCTGCCAATCCCTCCACTGGCCTCCATTCAGTGTCCTCCACCCCCCTCTGCCAATCCCTCCACTGGCTTCCACTCAGTGTCCTCCACCCCCCTCTGCCAATCCCTCCACTGGCCTCCATTCAGTGTCCGCCACCCCCCTCTGCCAATCCCTCCACTGGCCTCCACTCAGTGTCCGCCACCCCCCTCTTCCAATCCCTCCACTGGTCTCCATTCAGTGTCCGCCACCCCCCTCTGCCAATCCCTCCACTGGCCTCCACTCAGTGTCCGCCACCCCCCTCTGCCAATCCCTCCACTGGTCTCCATTCAGTGTCCTCCACCCCCCTCTGCCAATCCCTCCACTGGCCTCCATTCAGTGTCCGCCACCCCCCTCTGCCAATCCCTCCACTGGCCTCCACTCAGTGTCCCCCACCCCCCTCTGCCAATCCCTCCACTGGCCTCCACTCAGTGTCCTCCACCCCCCTCTGCCAATCCCTCCACTGGCCTCCATTCAGTGTCCTCCACCCCCCTCTGCCAATCCCTCCACTGGCCTCCACCCCCCTCTGCCAATCCCTCCACTGGCCTCCACTCAGTGTCCTCCACCCCCCTCTGCCAATCCCTCCACTGGCCTCCACTCAGTGTCCGCCACCCCCCTCTGCCAATCCCTCCAGTGGTTTCCGATTGCCCAATGGATCAAATTCAAAATCCTAACACTGACGTACAAAGCCGTCCACCATACTGCCCCGAACTACATCACTGACCTAATATCCAAGTACCACCCAACACACACACTCCGCTCCTCACAAGACCTCCTTCTCTCTAGTTTCCTGGTCTCCTCCTCCCACGCCCGTCTCCAGGACTTATCCAGGGCTTCCCCCATCCTCTGGAACTCCCTACCCCAATCCATCAGACTGTCACCTACTCTCCTCTCCTTTAGGCTCTCCCTGAAAACCCATCTCTTCAGGGAAGCCTACCCCACCCTCACCTAATTGCTGATCTCCTTCACTTTTCCCACCACTCCATCCCCCACAGCCACTTCCTCCTGTACCACCATCCCCTCCCTCCTAGATTGTAAGCTCCAAGGATCAGGGCCCTCAATCCCCTCATGTTTTGCATTGTATTTTTACTGTACTGTCCCCCACTACAATGTGCAGCGCTGAGCAAACTATTGGCACTATATAAATACTGTATAATAATAATATAACTAGGAGATCCGATACTTGTATGGATACATTGTATACACAGTGCAGGAAATGTGTATTTGCTCCCCTGCTGATGCTGAATGTTGGCCCCTCACACAGAAATGATTGGTCTAACAATGGAATGTTCGCCCCTCACACAGAAATGATCGGTCTAACAATGGAATGTTCGCCCCTCACACAGAAATGATCGGTCTAACAATGGAATGTTCGCCCCTCACACAGAAACGATCGGTCTAACAATGGAATGTTCCCCCCTCACACAGAAACGATTGGTCTAACAATGGAATGTTCGCCCCTCACACAGAAACGATCGGTCTAACAATGGAATGTTCGGTGTAACACTGAGAGACAGAATACAACAACAAATTCAGCAGAAATGCGTCTAACAAATGATGACGGATCTGCATGTTCATGAGGGAAAGAAGGATTTGATCCCCTATCATTCAGCAGGATTTCTGGCTCCCAGGTGTCTCTCATACAGGTAACAAGCTGAGATTAGAAGCAGTCTCTTAAAGGGAGTGCTGCTAATCTCATTGTGTTACCTGTATAAAAGACACCTGTCCACAGGAGCCATCAAACCATCAGATTCCAAACTCTCCACCATGGCAAAGACCAAAGAGCTGTCCAAGGAGGTCAGGGACAAGATGGTAGACCTACACAAGGCTGGACTGGGCTACCAAACTATGGCCAAGCAGCTTGGTGAGAAGGTGACAACAGTTGGTGCAATCATTCACAAATGGAAGAAACACAAAACAAGTGTCAGTCTCCCTAGGTCTGGTGCACCATGCAAGATCTCACCTCGTGGAGTGTCAATGACCATGAGAACAGTGAGGAATCATCCCAGAACTACACGTGAGGATCTTGTCAATGATCTCCAGGCAGCTGGGACCACAGTCACCAAGAAAACAATTGGTAACACACTACGCCGACAAGGACTGAAATCCTGCAGTGCCCGCACGGTCCCTCTGCTCAAGAAAGCCCATGTCCAACCCGTCTGAAGTCTGCCACTGAGCATCTGAATGATGCAGAGGAGGACTGGTGGGAAGTGTTGTGGTCAGAGGAGACCAAAATCCAGCTCTTTGGCATCAACTCACCGTGTTTGGAGGAGGAGGAATGCTGCCTATGACCCCAAGAACACCATCCCAACTGTGACACATGGTGGTGGAAACATTCTGCTTTGGGGGTGTTTTTCTGCTAAGGGGACAGGACAACTGCACCGCATCAAAGGGACGATGGACGGGGCAATGTACCCTCAAATCTTGGGTGAGAACCTTCTTCCCTCAGCCAGGGCATTGAAATGGGTGGTGGATGGGTGTTCCAGCATGACAATGACCCAAAACACACGGCCAAGGCAACAAAGGAGCGGCTCAAGAAGAAGCACATTAAGGTCCTGGAGTGGCCTAGCCAGTCTCCACACCTTCATCCGATTGAAAATCTGTGGAGGGAGCTGAAAGTTCGAGTTGCCAATCGTCAGCCACCAAACCTTAATGACTTGGAGAGGATCTGCCAAGAGGAGTGGGCCAAAATCCCCCCCGAGATGTGTGCGAACCTGGGGGCCAACTCCAGGAAACGCCTGACCTCTGTGATGGCCAACAAGGGATTGGCCATCAAGTACTAAGTCATGTTTTGTGAAGGGGATCAAATCCTTCTTTCCCTCATGAACATGCAGATCCGTCATCATTTGTTAGACGCATTTCTGCTGAATTTGTTGTTGTATTCTGTCTCTCATTGTTACACCGAACATTCCATTGTTAGACCGATCATTTCTGTGTGAGGGGGAACATTCCATTGTTAGACCGATCATTTCTGTGTGAGGGGCGAACATTCCATTGTTAGACCGATTGTTTCTGTGTGAGGGGCGAACATTCCATTGTTAGACCGATCATTTCTGTGTGAGGGGAGAACATTCCATTGTTAGACCGATCAGTTCTGTGTGAGGGGCGAACGTTCCATTGTTAGACCGATCATTTCTGTGTGAGGGGCGAACGTTCCATTGTTAGACCGATCATTTCTGTGTGAGGGGCGAACATTCCATTGTTAGACCGATCGTTTGTGTGAGGGGCGAACATTCCATTGTTAGACCGATCGTTTGTGTGAGGGGCGAACATTCAGCATCAGGGGGGGCAAATACACATTTCCTGTACTGTACATGAGTCCTGGATGATGCAGAGAACATCACTGGAGTGTTAACATCAGCATGGCTCTCAGCACTGTGCGCAGAGGGCGGGGCCATGAATTCACGCCCTAACAGTCATTCCTCCGTTTTCCTGATTGGGTGAAGATGGGCATCATGCAGCCTAGAGGACTGAGGGCATCTTGTGGTGAAGAAGAGGTACTGCAGGGGCATCTCTGGAATAATTGTGGGTACTGGAGCCCGGAGTTGGGCTTTTTTGCATAGTTCTCTGTGAATCCTTTGTCATGTATTGAATGTATATTAGTAACACAGATATCACATATAATATCACAGATTGTGAACACGTTTATATACCGTAATATAACATTGCGGAGAAGTTCTGCTGCTTCTTGTGCATTTCTGTGATGGACTCAGATATGGAATACAGAGAGAAGATCCTTTACTAGTCCCGGCCATCCCGGGTTGTAGTTTGTGATGTTCGTGTCTCTCGGAGAAGCCGTGACGTGTTTATATTGCACACAGAAATCTCAGCTTCAGCCTCCTTGCACTCAGCGGAGGTCCCCTTTATAGGGGAATATTGGGGGGTTCTGGACTCACATACTGTCTGTCTATAGAGTCAGAGAAGTCGGACTTTCACTTTCATTTCCTGAGACACAAATGAGTCCACCATGTATTATATACAGTGCTACACGCAGTACACGGAATATATCATACATACGTGTCTCCTGTGCAGGGTCCGTATATAGAACATATAATACATACGTGTGTCTGGTGCCGGGTCTGTATATAGAACATATAATACATACGTGTGTCTGGTGCCGGGTCTGTATATAGAACATATAATACATACGTGTGTCTGGTGCCGGGTCTGTATATAGAACATATAATACATACGTGTGTCTGGTGCCGGTTCTGTATATAGAACATATAATACATACGTGTGTCTGGCGCTGGGTCTGTATATAGAACATATAATACATACGTGTGTCTGGCGCTGGGTCTGTATATAGAACATATAATACATACGTGTGTCTGATGCCGGGTCTGTATATAGAACATATAATACATACGTGTGTCTGGCGCCGGGTCTGTATATAGAACATATAATACATACGTGTGTCTGGCGCTGGGTCTGTATATAGAACATATAATACATACGTGTGTCTGATGCCGGGTCTGTATATAGAACATATAATACATACGTGTGTCTGGTGCCGGGTCTGTATATAGAACATATAATACATACGTGTGTCTGGCGCCGGGTCTGTATATAGAATATATAATACATACGTGTGTCTGGCGCTGGTTCTGTATATAGAACATATAATACATACGTGTGTCTGGTGCCGGGTCTGTATATAGAACATATAATACATACGTGTGTCTGGTGCCGGGTCTGTATATAGAACATATAATACATACGTGTGTCTGGCACCAGGTCTGTATATAGAACATATAATACATACGTGTGTCTGGTGCCGGGTCTGTATATAGAACATATAATACATACGTGTGTCTGGTGCCGGGTCTGTATATAGAACATATAATACATACGTGTGTCTGGTGCCGGGTCTGTATATAGAACATATAATACATACGTGTGTCTGGCGCCGGTTCTGTAAATAGAACATATAATACATACGTGTGTCTGGCGCCGGGTCTGTATATAGAACATATAATACATACGTGTGTCTGGCGCTGGTTCCGTGTGCTCCGGGAGGGTTGCAGGGGGTCGGTCGGATCTCTGGAGGATTCTCGGAATGACAGCGGAGCGGAAAACAGGGAAAAGGAGGAGAGGCAGAGGAGGCGGGGCCGGCCCAGAGAGGGAAGGGGGGAGCTCACCCCCCAGAACCTCCTCAGATTTTGGCATCCAGCAGAAGAATGGGGGCATTTGGGGGGGGAATCTGAGGGGGGAGAGGGGGGGGGGCATCTGAGGGGGGGGGAGGGGGGGGACATACGGGCAGATTTCAACTCTGAAAACCTTTTTAGAACTTTATGAAACTTTCCATAACGATACAATGTAACAACAAACAAAGTGACATCCGGTCCCTCCTCTGGACCCAAACCATCCATCCCTCACCCTGCAACTGTCCCTCCCAGAGATTGGAGGAGGGGCACACTGTACAGGGACGATGGTACTCCCATAGATCGGAGGAGGGGCGCACTGTACAGGGACGATGGTACTCCCATAGATCGGAGGAGGGGCACACTGTACAGGGACGATGGTACTCCCATAGATCGGAGGAGGGGCACACTGTACAGGGACGATGGTACTCCCATAGATCGGAGGAGGGGCACACTGTACAGGGACGATGGTACTCCCATAGATCGGAGGAGGGGCGCACTGTACAGGGACGATGGTACTCCCATAGATCGGAGGAGGGGCGCACTGTACAGGGACGATGGTACTCCCATAGATCGGAGGAGGGGCGCACTGTATGGGGACGATGGTACTCCGATAGATCGGAGGAGGGGCACACTGTACAGGGACGATGGTACTCCCATAGATCGGAGGAGGGGCACTCTGTACGGGGACAATGGTACTCCCATAGATCGGAGGAGGGGCGCACTGTACGGGGACGATGGTACTCCCATAGATCGGAGGAGGGGCACACTGTACAGGGACGATGGTACTCCCATAGATCGGAGGAGGGGCACACTGTACAGGGACGATGGTACTCCCATAGATCGGAGGAGGGGCACTCTGTACGGGGACAATGGTACTCCCATAGATCGGAGGAGGGGCGCACTGTATGGGGACGATGGTACTCCCATAGATCGGAGGAGGGGCACTCTGTACGGGGACAATGGTACTCCCATAGATCGGAGGAGGGGCACTCTGTACGGGGACAATGGTACTCCCATAGATCGGAGGAGGGGCGCACTGTGCGGGGACGATGGTACTCCTATAGATCGGAGGAGGGGCACACTGTACAGGGACGATGGTACTCCCATAGATCGGAGGAGGGGCGCGCTGTGCGGGGACAATGGTACTCCCATAGATCGGAGGAGGGGCACTTTGTACGGGGACAATGGTACTCCCATAGATCGGAGGAGGCGCACACTGTACGGGGACGATGGTACTCCCATAGATCGGAGGAGGGGCGCACTGTACGGGGACGATGGTACTCCCATAGATCGGAGGAGGGGCACTCTGTACGGGGACAATGGTACTCCCATAGATCGGAGGAGGGGCACACTGTACGGGGACGATGGTACTCCCATAGATCAGAGGAGGGGCACTCTGTACGGGGACAATGGTACTCCCATAGATCGGAGGAGGGGCACACTGTACGGGGACGATGGTACTCCCATAGATCGGAGGAGGGGCGCACTGTACAGGGACGATGGTACTCCCATAGTTTGGAGGAGGGGCACACTGCACTGGAGCATACTTTCAGGGTGCCGTATCTATAGCTATACAGGACCAAGGTGTACAATGCTCAGCATAAATGAGCCCCCCTGTCAAGAGAACCAGAGAGCACACAGAGACAGATTGCACGGAACCCAACGTGTGGCGTTTATTGGGGAGGTTTTTGGGGCACAGACAACAGTTCCTTTAGTCCACAGATCCACACCAGACACAGCAACACCATAAAGTTCTTTGGAAGGCAATATGGAACAAAAGGGGTATGGTAATCCACAGGGTTCAGTAAGGCAAGGGCGGGGTAGCTTTGTGGGACTTCGGGTTCCTGGGGAGAATTGGGCTCAGTCTTTTGGGAAGCACAGGGTTAGTCCACTTCCTAGATGCGGGGAGCCGGACACAGAGGGGACACGGATGCGGGGAGCTACAGTCCACACAGGGTTAATCCACACAGGCAGCTCCAGGCAGGGAAGGGTTAAGTCCGTTCGGCTCACGGGCAACAAAGAGTTAAATCCAGGCAGGGAAAATGTCCAGCCCGCAGGCTCACAGAGAACAAGAGGTAAGTCCAGGCAGGGAAGGGATTCCAGGCAGCAGAGAGTTCACCCCACACCGGAGAGGATCCAGCAGCAGACGGACAGTCCAGTCAGTCAGTGAGAGGAGAAGGGGGCCGGGGGATGGTCGTATGAGAGAAACTGGTGCTCAGCACAGTCTTCCCTCACACACGCAGCCAGGAGAACAGAAGGGTTTTTTTTTCCTGCTCACCCTTAAGTATAGAGCTGGGCGCCTTGTGGTAACCTGAGATTTCCTGTCAGGTTACCATGGCAACGGGTCCTGTCTCCCAGGTCTCCGGACCCGCCCAGGGAACAAGGCCTTTGTCCCTGTCTGGCAGGAAGATGTGCATGAGGGGGAAGGGAGGAGGAGGCCTGTTTGTGGATTCCCTCAGCAGGGGGCCAGACTGCAAGCGAGGGGGGTGAGGGGCTGCCTGTGTCAGGGACATGGAGGACTAGAAGTCCCAGCATGGATGGGACCGAAGAGTGAGGGGCTGCTGAGGGGTGGGGGGTGGCAGGCAGCAAGCCAAGAGGATGGGGGGGAAGGGCCAGCTCCATGACATCCCCCCCCCTACACACACAGATTTGTCAGGAAACCTTTACTTTCCTTTCTTAATTAACATTGTCTATGGGAGACGATACTACAAAACACTCCCACTAATGCCGGCCATCGATTGCACACAGGATTTGGTAATTTGTACATACAAAAAAGTATTTTTCCTAACAAATTCATCCCAGACCATGTTGCAAAAATGAACACACCCCGATGAAAGTCTTAGGCTGGCCATACACTATACAATTTTCTGTCCAATTTCCTTTAGATTTACCTTCAGCTCTTCAGTGCAAGAGGCCGCCTGATTGGATACAACTGAAAGTGTTGTTAGGTTTGACCTCCTATATGGTTTTTGGTAAATCTAAACCAAAAATCTCAAGAAAATTGTATAATGTGTGGCCAGCCTCAGGAGCAAAGCTAAATTTTAGACCACAAAATCCAGGTGAGTCTAATTATTCATTAAACAAGCGTCCAGCCAGGGGCGGACTGACAACTCATGGGGCCCCCGGGCAATAGGGGATCATGGAGCCCCTGTGTCCTTGCCCAAACTCAAAAAAGCCTATGAAAAAGGTACCAGGGGCATCTCATGGGGCCCCCTACTGACCCCGGGCCCTCGGGCAGTGCCCAAGTTTCCAAATGGTCAGTCTGCCCCTGTGTCCAGCAGACAGGGGATTGGGCGTGACCTAACAAAGAAAACCCCGCCCATTTCATACTCATGCAATGGCACCACATGGAAGAGAAATGTGACAAGGCCTGAGAGAGAAGAATCATTCCTTGACACCAGAAAGGTGAAGGCTACAAGAAGTGGAACTGCAACCATCTCACAGAGACGTCCAGGACTTCAATATGTCACCCAGACATAGGAGACAATGGGCAAGGAAAAACAAAGTTTCAGTTGATGAAAACAGGTCACATGTGTAGCGCTACTATCATGGATCCCCCACACCCCACGCCCACAGCGACTAGCTAACCGAGGCGGGCACGTGCGGCCGTGACTGGGGGTAAGAGGGAATAAAGGGGACCTAACTTTGAATATATAAAACCGTATATAAGATCAGCCGTGATATACTTTAACAGCCCGCACTACCTCTGGCCACCACCAGATGGAGACTCCGCTTCAATCCAGCTGGTCGACCACACACTGGCAGATACAAATCTTACATACAATCTGGTGCACTGAGTAGAGTTGAGGACCAGCTTAGTAATCACACTCTTCTAGAGTCCCTCCAGCTACCTACAGCTTGAACCCCGGTGTTATCACCCTTCCACTGTCCATACATCCCCCGCACCAGACACACCCCTCCCCCCACACTACAAAAGGTAGCCTGCCACCACCCAACAGTTTATCCGCAGAATGGTCTGCTGCAATAACCCACACACACAGATCTTGGTCTGGCCGATCTGTTACCTTTTACAATCTGCACGCAATCTGCCCACACACAGAGCAATTGCATACAGACTGGCAATGAGCTGACCGAGCGTTTAAAGGCACTAAAATACAATCCAATCTAATCTCTCCAATCTAATCTCTCCGGAGATATGAGCCCGAGCTTAAATACACAGAAGTCACTAATTAATTGTAAGATTTAATTTCCCGAAGGGTGGGCGGAGCATAAAATATGTACAAAGTATAAAAAGTTACAGAAATACAAAAAATACAAGAAGACACACAAATGACTTCACTATAAAATAAAAGTGAATAAAACAGAATAAAACGTTTACCGAGATCTATCCTGCGACTTGAGCAAGTCAGGGCGTCAGCAATCCATCAGTCAAATCGAACCGGCTCCATACGAATCACAAATGTCCCAATGCCCGGGTACTCCTTTCATGGGGATATGGACGTAGGCGGGACATTATTCCTCGGCCAATTGGCCATGGGGGGCTGTTCCTGTACCCGCCCACAGGATGTTCTGGGTGCTAAACTGCCCAAGTTCAATCGGACTAAGACCGGCTTAAAACACCAAGTCGGGGATTGGATTTCCGATACCAGCGCATCGGCCCAATCGCGACAGTACCAAACACCATTCCACTGTCGCCATCCAGCGCCACCTAACCATTTCCTGCATTTTCCTGGCCTTCTACCTAATCCACAATATGATTTTTAGGTGTCAGTGTGATGCACAGAGTGCCCTACAAGAAGGGAGTATTTTCATCTCTCTGCAACTAATATTTTAGCTTTTATGAGAGATGAAACATTCCCCTTTGATGTATGGAGACACTTTTAGCTCCCCAGACAGATCAGAGACCCCCTGCTGTCATGAAGCCGAAATGTCCAGAGCCACTTCCTTCTAAACCAGTTTCCCCAGAAGGTGACAAACATATTAACACAAAGGTGTCACCTCCAGGAAGCCGAGCTTTACAGCCGATAATTGATGCCTCTGTGTCTGAGTACCTCTGACTGAATATACAGTCAGGTCCATAAATATTGGGACATGGACACAATTCTAACATTTTTGGCTCTATACACCACAATGGATTTGAAATGAAACAAACAAGATGTGCTTTAACTGCAGACTGTCAGCTTTAATTTGAGGGTATTTACATCCAAATCAGGTGAACGGTGTAGGAATTACAACAGTTTTCATATGTGCCTCCCACTTGTTAAGGGACCAAAAGTAATGGGACAGAATAATAATCATAAATCAAACTTTCACTTTTTAATACTTGGTTGCAAATCCTTTGCAGTCAATGACAGCCTGAAGTGTGGAACGCATAGACATCCCCAGACGCTGGGTGTCATCCCTGGTGATGCTCTGCCAGGCCTTTACTACAACTGTCTTCAGTTCCTGCTTGTTCTTGGGGCATTTTCCCTTCAGTTTTGTCTTCAGCAAGTGAAATGCTCCATCGGATTCAGGTCAGGTGATTGGCCATTGCAGAACATTCCACTTCTTTGGTGTCTTTTGCAGTCTGCTTTGGGTCATTGTCCATCTGCACTGTGAAGCGTCCAATGAGTTGTGAAGCATTTGGCTGAATATGAGCCGATAATATTCCCGAAACACTTCACAATTCATCCGGCTGCTTCTGTCAGCAGTCACATCATCAATAAATACAAGAGAAGCAGTTCCATTGGCAGCCATACATGCCCACGCCATGACACTACCACCACCATGATCACTGATGAGGTGGTATGCTGAGGACCATGAGCAGTTCCTTCTCCATACTCTTCTCTTCCCATCACTCTGGTACAAGTTGATGTCGGTCTCATCTGTCCATAGGATGTTGTTCCAGAACTGTGAAGGCTTTTTTACATGTCGTTTGGCAAACTCTAATCTGGCCTTCCTGTTTTTGAGGCTCACCAATGGTTTCCATCTTGTGGTGAACCCTCTGTATTCACTCTGGTGAAGTCTTCTCTTGATTGGTGACTTTGACACACATACACCTACCTCCTGGAGAGTGTTCTTGATCCGGCCAACTGTTGTGAAGGGTGTTTTCTTCACCAGGGAAAGAATTCTTCGCTCATCCACCACAGTTGTTTTCCGTGGTCTTCCGGGTCTTTTGGTGTTGCTGAGCTCACCGGTGCGTTCCTTCTTTTTAAGAATGTTCCAAACAGTTGTTTTGGCCACGCCTAATGTTTTTGCTATCTCTCTGATGGGTTTGTTTTGTTTTTTCAGCCTAATGATGGCTTCACTGATAGTGACAGCTCTTTGAATCTCATCTTGAGAGTTGACAGCAACAGATTCCAAATGCAAATAGTACACTTGAAATGAACTCTGGACATTTTATCTGCTCATTGTAATTGGGATAATGAGGGAATAACACACACCTGGCCATGGAACAGCTGAGAAGCCAATTGTCCCATTACTTTTGGTCCCTTAACAAGTGGGAGGCACCTATGCAAACTGTTGTAATTCCTACACCGCTCACCTGATTTGGATGTAAATACTGAAAGGAATGATTTTCTTTCCCCCTCAGAGACCCCCGGTCTGTGGAGAGATTCCTGGTTTATCAGCAGAATTCTGGGAACACCCCTTGAACACGGAAATCACGACAGCTTATGTTCAGAGATGTTCAAAGTTTATTAGACATTAATAAGATTATATAGGATACAGAAAATAATAAGGGAGGGGGGAGCGAGTTTCAAAACTGTAACTTGTAACTTTCCATCATGAGCTAACTACATGAAACATAACATATACATTTCTTGGTACAAATTGTTTTGGCTAACTTTCTGGGAAAACAGACAGACAAAAACATTGTCAGGGTCGTGTTAGCTTCTGTTGATACATCCTTGAACAACCGAAAACAGTTTCATTAAACTTCTAATATCTCTACAAAAACTAACTTAATACTTAATACTTAAAATGGCGTACATAATACAAAATGGAAGTTATCTAGATCCTTTCAATCCCCTCTAAGATCATGAACATGATCTCAATTCTTTACATAGCCAGATAACCTTCATTTGTATTTTGCAGCTTTGTAGCTCTAGCAATGCAATAAAATGAGCATTTAAAACATAGATATAAAGATAAAACAAAAAACAATATCATGACTATGCTTACAGCGATACCTTTCATCCATGAAAAGATGGAACCAAATCCTGATCCTAACCAATCAAAAGGAGTCCATCCATCTTTTCCTATAGCTCTAGCTTCTTCCATCAAACCATCTACCTGTTCCCTGTGTTGCTTTATTATTTCATAATAATCTGGAACAGTCATTGTGGTATTATATATCCAAGTACAACATTCAGAATCCTCTGTCATCTCACAGACCTGTCAGAGCAGCACTCATGCTTTCCATAGCTAATTCTTGCATCTCCAGCTGTTCTCTAATAGCTCTGGTCTCGGTATTTAGCAACCCCATGTCCTTAGAGTTCCTCTCCAGTATATCATCAATAATGTTTGTGTAATTATTTATTTTGTTCATGAGTGTTATTCCCCATCCCGTGTAGGTAGGGAACCATGACCAAACCTTATCCCCATCCCGTGTAGGTAGGGAACCATGACCAAACCTTATCCCCTGTAGAGAATAGATCTACCTTTTCTTGTTTGGTTTCCCTTCTCTGTCTCAGAGTTAGTTGGTGTTTTGGGTATGTACTGGCTTTTACCTGGTGTTCCTTCTGGTCTATAGCTGCCATAATTGGCACTAATTGAGCTACATAGCACCAGCCCTGGACATTACTCGGTATCCAAGGGTAACAGATCTTACCACAACAGATATAGGTATTGTTTCCCAAGGAGATCGGCAATTTTTGTATTGCAGAGTGAAATTCAGGGGTGACAAGTGTGAAATAAAAAAGAAGTTTTCCAAACATAGTTTTCCCCACATTATCTTGTATCCCTTCTAAACTTTCATTCAGGGTTTTACCATTTACTTGCCAGAGTTTCACAGAAGAAGTTCCATCCCTCCTTCCAGGATCAGATATGTTTAATATGGACTGAGAAGCACATTCCCTTTCCCTTGTGGGAAGTATTCCCCAGTCTAAAACACCATTCCCTGACAACCATTCTAACAGAGACCAACTATCCTCCTGACTGGCCTCCTGACTTGAACTACAAATCAATAGGTCATCCACATATATAATGAGGACCGAACCATTGGGAGGGGTCCAGGACCTCAGTGTGGTCTGGAGGGCAAGTGAGTAGACTGCAAACAAATCTACATAGCCCTAGGCATTCTACACCAGCTCATCTGGCAATTTTCAGAATATAAATACAAATAGCGCCCTTGTCTGGTGGTCCACAGGAACCGAAAAAAATGCATTTGTTAAATCAATCACTGTAAAGTATTCTGCATCGGACAGAATGGAGGTGAGGAGTGATGGCATATCAGGCACTATTGGGGCTAATGGAACCACCAAATTATTTATGGCCCTCAAATCTTGTACAAACCTGTAAGAGCCATCCGGCTTCTTAACAGAATTGATAGGTGTGTTGTAAGGAGAAACAGTTTCTTCTACCTTCTGTTTACATGCTGTAGCAATTGGGAGGGAAGCCTTATTCTTGAAAACCCTTTTTAATTCTGTGTCAAGCTCCTCCCACATAGTTTCTCTCCCTTCTGTGGTGTTCAGTTTATAGGCAGTAGCCTGTGTATTACTTGGTTCTATGTGACTAATGCTTTTTACATTTATCCAATCCCAAGCTGGATTATTTCCCAGAATACCATCAATGATCAATCTCATATCTTCCTGTGTGTAATTTCTTCCTAAACATGCCTTTTTTAAATAAGCAAGTGTACCTCCAGGAGATACTGTAGGCTTGGGACAATGTTTAACAATCTTATTAATATCTTCTAATTCTATGGGGTTTTTTTAGAATTCGTTCTCCTGCTGTGAGAAAAGGTAGTGTCAATATAGCCACCTCCTTTCCTCCTACGGCCCCCTCATCTTCTCTTTTTCCCTCTTGTTTCTTATCCATGGATCTAAGCTGCATTCTAAATTCCTCCACCTCTCTGCCCTTTCTATGACTGGTGTCACTTCTTCTCCATTGACCATCCTTTTTCTGTAATTTTATTATATTTACCTGTCCCTGTTCTTCGTATTCCAACTCTCCTTCGTTGTCATTATTCTCCGTAAGGATGCCTTGAACTTGGCTACCCTCCTCTGGTGATTTTATACTAATGATCTGTTTGGGTCTAGTGGAGGGGCTTGGCTGTATTGGTTGTAGATCCAGGACGGGAAGTGGCGCAGGGACAGGGGCAGGGACTGGAGGGGCAGGGGCAGGAGCTGGAGCTGCAGAGACAGGAGCAGGGGCTGGAGGGGCATTAGGCTGGGGAGTAATCATCCCCAAACTAATCAAAAAATCATCATCAGCAGCATTTTTAAAACCACTTAATGAAGGATATATATTATACGGAGGGGGTGGGGTTGGTGTCTGAACTGTTTTCAGTCCAATCTTGGGTCTGCATGTCTTTTCAGATTGATGCTTTTCCTGGCATATTTTTAATGTATCCAATTTCAACTTCCTCTTTTGTTTTAAAGAGAAAATCAAATTGAACTTTCCCTTGCTATTATCAACCCAATACGGTGACCATTTTAACCAGTTTTCTCCCCCTTTCTTGGGAATGGGTCTGTACTCCCCATGGCTTCTGTCCAGCCTGCCATACAATCCACCCAGGGATTTATTAAATAATAGTCCATCCCACAAACTCTAGCAACATAATCCTTACAATTTTCTCCCTTTTCTGGGGGACCTGGTGGGTAACTACCTCCTTGACCCATATTTAGACAGTGGATAAAACAATTTTAGCTTCAAATCTTATTTTGTTCCACACAACAAATTATCTTATACTTCTACGCAACAGAAAGAAAAAGCAAAAGACAGATAAACCAGAATCTGCTCCACAGACTTATTAACCTCTTGATAACTTCCCAAAGTTATCTCTTCACTGTTTTACCAAAAACAGAGAACTGTGTTTACCAAAACACCTTTTTTTATATTATAGTGCACTATTTTGTAACTCTTACCAAAGAGTTAAGTCTGCTTTACCAAAAGCAGCTACAGGTTATCACGGGTCTATATAGACAATACAGAATGATTCAAGACCTTCCCTCAACACAGGGCAAGAAAGAGCTTTTAGTCATAAAAAGACAAAAGGTTTACTTACCAAGTGAGGTGGGTGGTCATCCCGGACGAGCCCCCAGCTGAAAGGAATGATTTTCTTTCCCCCTCAGAGACCCCCGGTCTGTGGAGAGATTCCTGGTTTATCAGCAGAATTCTGGGAACACCCCTTGAACACGGAAATCACGACAGCTTATGTTCAGAGATGTTCAAACTTTATTAGACATTAATAAGATTATATAGGATACAGAAAATAATAAGGGAGGGGGGAGCGAGTTTCAAAACTGTAACTTGTAACTTTCCATCATGAGCTAACTACATGAAACATGACATATACATTTCTTGGTACAAATTGTTTTGGCTAACTTTCTGGGAAAACAGCCAGACAAAAACATTGTCAGGGTCGTGTTAGCTTCTGTTGATACATCCTTGAACAACTGAAAACAGTTTCATTAAACTTCTAATATCTCTACAAAAAGCTAACTTAATACTTAAAATGGCGTACATAATACAAAATGGAAGTTATCTAGATTCTTTCAAATACCCTCAAATTAAAGCTGACAGTCTGCAGTTAAAGCACATCTTGTCGTTTCATTTCAAATCCATTGTGGTGTATAGAGCCAAAAATGTTAGAATTTTGTCCATGTCCCAATATTTATGGACCTGACTGTACATCTTTAATGACAATGGAATGTCCCTCCAGTTACGATTACATATTGCTACTGATCACATCTGACCTACTAAAATCTGTACATTTATGTCACATGCATGTTACACCTACCCTCCAAGGAGCCGCTGGATTTTGGGTCCCCTTATTCCTGCACAGCCAGGAAACACGCATTTCCTTAACTCTCTCACCTGGTCAGTAACCAGTCCAATGGGCTTGGGGGGTTTTTGTTGTTGTTTTATTGAGGGGAAAACCACTTGGAGGGGGATAAGGGAATGTGGGACTCCCAACGTGACTCGGTAGAACAATCTGAGGACAAACTTAATTTTCTATGTACACAAAATTACAGATCCTGGACTCTACTATGGAAGTGTGTAAAATCCGGGGACTTCCCTAGTCTGGCCATACATGTGTGGGAGCCAACACTCGGGTGTCACCTAAAAATTCTCCAAATATATAATAGGAGGAGCTAATCCAGGGAAGGGATGAATCCAACACCGGGAATGAATGAGGACATTCGGAACCAGAACTTTCCATCTCATGGCAGACCATCAGATATTAATTAACGAATTCATCAATAAACCCCCAACTCCAGGAAAGTCTACAGACGTCACTCTTCATTCCATGAATGCTGCTGAGGGACCGATCCCCGACAAGAGGACCGAGACTGACCTCAGAATGGAATTCCAGAGTCCTAACAGAGGCCGAGAGAAGGTTCACTGTGCATTGTATAAGATATGGGCCCCGTGGAGACACTTTACTATCACCGGTGATACATTGTATAAGATACGGGCCCCGTGGAGACACTTTACTATCACTGGTGATACATTGTATAAGATACGGGCCCCGTGGAGACACTTTACTATCACTGGTGATACATTGTATAAGATACGGGCCCCGTGGAGACACTTTACCATCACCGGTGATACATTGTATAAGATACGGGCCCCGTGGGGACACTTTACTATCCCTGGTGATACATTGTATAAGATACGGGCCCCGTGGAGACACTTTACTATCACTGGTGATACATTGTATAAGATACGGGCCCCGTGGGGACACTTTACTATCGCTGGTGATACATTGTATAAGATACGGGCCCCGTGGGGACACTTTACTATCGCTGGTGATACATTGTATAAGATACGGGCCCCGTGGGGACACTTTACTATCGCTGGTGATACATTGTATAAGATACGGGCCCCGTGGGGACACTTTACTATCCCTGGTGATACATTGTATAAGATACGGGCCCCATGGGGACACTTTACTATCGCTGGTGATACATTGTATAAGATACGGGCCCCGTGGAGACACTTTACCATCACCGGTGATACATTGTATAAGATACGGGCCCCGTGGAGACACTTTACTATCCCTGGTGATACATTGTATAAGATACGGGCCCCGTGGAGACACTTTACTATCACTGGTGATACATTGTATAAGATACGGGCCCCGTGGAGACACTTTACCATCACCGGTGATACATTGTATAAGATACGGGCCCCGTGGGGACACTTTACTATCGCTGGTGATACATTGTATAAGATACGGGCCCCGTGGGGACACTTTACTATCACCGGTGATACATTGTATAAGATACGGGCCCCGTGGAGACACTTTACTATCACTGGTGATACATTGTATAAGATACGGGCCCCGTGGAGACACTTTACCATCACCGGTGATACATTGTATAAGATACGGGCCCCGTGGAGACACTTTACCATCACCGGTGATACATTGTATAAGATACGGGCCCCGTGGGGACACTTTACTATCCCTGGTGATACATTGTATAAGATACGGGCCCCGTGGGGACACTTTACTATCGCTGGTGATACATTGTATAAGATACGGGCCCCGTGGAGACACTTTACTATCGCTGGTGATACATTGTATAAGATACGGGCCCCGTGGAGACACTTTACTATCCCTGGTGATACATTGTATAAGATACGGGCCCCGTGGGGACACTTTACTATCGCTGGTGATACATTGTATAAGATACGGGCCCCGTGGAGACACTTTACTATCGCTGGTGATACATTGTATAAGATACGGGCCCCGTGGAGACACTTTACCATCACCGGTGATACATTGTATAAGATACGGGCCCCGTGGAGACACTTTACCATCACCGGTGATACATTGTATAAGATACGGGCCCCGTGGAGACACTTTACCATCACCGGTGATACATTGTATAAGATACGGGCCCCGTGGGGACACTTTACTATCCCTGGTGATACATTGTATAAGATACGGGCCCCGTGGAGACACTTTACTATCGCTGGTGTTACATTGTATAAGATACGGGCCCCGTGGGGACACTTTACTATCCCTGGTGATACATTGTATAAGATACGGGCCCCGTGGGGACACTTTACTATCACCGGTGAGACATTGTATAAGATACGGGCCCCGTGGAGACACTTTACTATCGCTGGTGATACATTGTATAAGATACGGGCCCCGTGGAGACACTTTACCATCACCGGTGATACATTGTATAAGATACGGGCCCCGTGGGGACACTTTACTATCACCGGTGATACATTGTATAAGATACGGGCCCCGTGGAGACACTTTACTATCACCGGTGATACATTGTATAAGATACGGGCCCCGTGGGGACACTTTACTATCACCGGTGATACATTGTATAAGATACGGGCCCCGTGGAGACACTTTACTATCGCTGGTGTTACATTGTATAAGATCCGGGCCCCGTGGGGACACTTTACTATCACCGGTGATACATTGTATAAGATCCGGGCCCCGTGGGGACACTTTACTATCCCTGGTGATACATTGTATAAGATCCGGGCCCCGTGGGGACACTTTACTATCACCGGTGATACATTGTATAAGATCCGGGCCCCGTGGGGACACTTTACCATCACCGGTGATACATTGTATAAGATACGGGCCCCGTGGAGACACTTTACTATCCCTGGTGATACATTGTATAAGATACGGGCCCCGTGGAGACACTTTACTATCGCTGGTGTTACATTGTATAAGATCCGGGCCCCGTGGAGACACTTTACTATCACCGGTGATACATTGTATAAGATACGGGCCCCGTGGGGACACTTTACTATCGCTGGTGATACATTGTATAAGATACGGGCCCCGTGGAGACACTTTACTATCACTGGTGATACATTGTATAAGATCCGGGCCCCGTGGGGACACTTTACTATCACCGGTGATACATTGTATAAGATCCGGGCCCCGTGGGGACACTTTACCATCACCGGTGATACATTGTATAAGATACGGGCCCCGTGGGGACACTTTACTATCGCTGGTGATACATTGTATAAGATACGGGCCCCGTGGAGACACTTTACTATCACCGGTGATACATTGTATAGGATACGGGCCCCGTGGAGACACTTTACTATCCCTGGTGATACATTGTATATCTAGCTTAGTTCCATGTTATTAAAGATCAGAGACATACGCCCACCAATCAGAGTTCAGTATTCGGTCAGAGACATACGCCCTCCAATCAGAGTTCAGTATTCGGTCAGAGAAATACGCCCTCCAATCAGAGTTCAGTATTCGATCAGAGACATACGCCCACCAATCAGAGTTCTTTATTCGGTCAGAGACATACGCCCTCCAATCAGAGTTCAGTATTCGGTCAGAGACATACGCCCTCCAATCAGCGTTCAGTATTCGGTCAGAGACATACGCCCACCAATCAGAGTTCAGTATTCGGTCAGAGACATACGCCCACCAATCAGAGTTCAGTATTCGGTCAGAGACATACGCCCTCCAATCAGCGTTCAGTATTCGGTCAGAGACATACGCCCACCAATCAGAGTTCAGTATTCGGTCAGAGACATACGCCCTCCAATCAGCGTTCAGTATTCGGTCAGAGACATACGTCCACCAATCAGAGTTCAGTATTCGGTCAGAGACATACGTCCACCAATCAGCGTTCAGTATTCGGTCAGAGACATACATCCACCAATCAGCGTTCAGTATTCGGTCAGAGACATACGCCCACCAATCAGCGTTCAGTATTCGGTCAGAGACATACGTTCACCAATCAGAGTTCAGTATTCGGTCAGAGACATACCTCTACCAATCAGCGTTCAGTATTCGGTCAGAGACATACATCCACCAATCAGCGTTCAGTATTCGGTCAGAGACATACGCCCACCAATCAGCGTTCAGTATTCGGTCAGAGACATACGCCCACCAATCAGAGTTCTTTATTCGGTCAGAGACATACGCCCTCCAATCAGAGTTCAGTATTCGGTCAGAGACATACGCCCTCCAATCAGCGTTCAGTATTCGGTCAGAGACATACGCCCTCCAATCAGCGTTCAGTATTCGGTCAGAGACATACGCCCACCAATCAGAGTTCAGTATTCGGTCAGAGACATACGCCCACCAATCAGAGTTCAGTATTCGGTCAGAGACATACGCCCTCCAATCAGCGTTCAGTATTCGGTCAGAGACATACGCCCACCAATCAGAGTTCAGTATTCGGTCAGAGACATACGCCCTCCAATCAGCGTTCAGTATTCGGTCAGAGACATACGTCCTCCAATCAGCGTTCAGTATTCGGTCAGAGACATACGTCCACCAATCAGAGTTCAGTATTCGGTCAGAGACATACGTTCACCAATCAGAGTTCAGTATTCGGTCAGAGACATACCTCTACCAATCAGCGTTCAGTATTCGGTCAGAGACATACGTCCACCAATCAGCGTTCAGTATTCGGTCAGAGACATACGCCCACCAATCAGCGTTCAGTATTCGGTCAGAGACATACGTTCACCAATCAGAGTTCAGTATTCGGTCAGAGACATACCTCTACCAATCAGCGTTCAGTATTCGGTCAGAGACATACATCCACCAATCAGCGTTCAGTATTCGGTCAGAGACATACGCCCACCAATCAGCGTTCAGTATTCGGTCAGAGACATACGCCCACCAATCAGAGTTCAGTATTCGGTCAGAGACATACGCCCTCCAATCAGAGTTCAGTATTCGGTCAGAGACATACGCCCACCAATCAGAGTTCAGTATTCGGTCAGAGACATACGCCCTCCAATCAGAGTTCAGTATTCGGTCAGAGAAATACGCCCTCCAATCAGAGTTCAGTATTCGGTCAGAGACATACGCCCTCCAATCAGCGTTCAGTATTCGGTCAGAGACATACGCCCACCAATCAGAGTTCAGTATTCGGTCAGAGACATACGCCCACCAATCAGAGTTCAGTATTCGGTCAGAGACATACGCCCTCCAATCAGCGTTCAGTATTCGGTCAGAGACATACGTCCTCCAATCAGCGTTCAGTATTCGGTCAGAGACATACGTCCACCAATCAGCGTTCAGTATTCGGTCAGAGACATACGTCCTCCAATCAGCGTTCAGTATTCGGTCAGAGACATACGTCTACCAATCAGCGTTCAGTATTCTGTCAGAGACATACGTCCACCAATCCGCGTTCAGTATTCGGTCAGAGACATACGCCCACCAATCAGCGTTCAGTATTCGGTCAGAGACATACGCCCACCAATCAGAGTTCAGTATTCGGTCAGAGACATACGTCCTCCAATCAGCGTTCAGTATTCGGTCAGAGACATACGCCCTCCAATCAGAGTTCAGTATTCGGTCAGAGACATACGTCCTCCAATCAGCATTCAGTATTCAGTCAAAGACATACGTTCACCAATCAGCGTTCAGTATTCAGTCAGAGACATACGTCCTCCAATCAGCGTTCAGTATTCGGTCAGAGACATACGTCCACCAATCCGCGTTCAGTATTCGGTCAGAGACATACGCCCACCAATCAGCGTTCAGTATTCGGTCAGAGACATACGCCCACCAATCAGAGTTCAGTATTCAGTCAGAGACATACGCCCACCAATCAGAGTTCAGTATTCGGTCAGAGACATACGTCCTCCAATCAGCGTTCAGTATTCGGTCAGAGACATACGCCCTCCAATCAGAGTTCAGTATTCGGTCAGAGACATACGTCCTCCAATCAGCATTCAGTATTCAGTCAAAGACATACGTTCACCAATCAGCGTTCAGTATTCAGTCAGAGACATACGCCCTCCAATCAGCGTTCAGTATTCGGTCAGAGACATACGTCCTCCAATCAGCGTTCAGTATTCAGTCAGAGACATACGTCCACCAATTAGTATCTGAAAGGACAGAGCAGCTTCTAGGCTGGAGGTGACACCTAGATGCCAATAAAACGTTGTCACCTACTGTATGTAGTCACAGTTTGCCACCTTCTAGAAATCTAAAAAGAAGAGCTCCAGCCATTTCAGCTTCGGGAAGCAGCAGGAGACCAGGAGAGGGGACAAGGAGGAGACCAGGAGAGGGGACAAGGAGGAGACCAGGAGGGGGGACAAGGAGGAGACCAGGAGAGGGGACAAGGAGGAGACCAGGAGAGGGGACAAGGAGGAGACCAGGAGGGGGGACAAGGAGGAGACCAGGAGAGGGGACAAGGAGGAGACCAGGAGAGGGGACAAGGAGGAGACCAGGAGGGGGGACAAGGAGGAGACCAGGAGAGGGGACAAGGAGGAGACCAGGAGGGGGGACAAGGAGGAGACCAGGAGAGGGGACAAGGAGGAGACCAGGAGGGGGGACAAGGAGGAGACCAGGAGGGGGGACAAGGAGGAGACCAGGAGGGGGGACAAGGAGGAGACCAGGAGAGGGGACAAGGAGGAGACCAGGAGGGGGGACAAGGAGGAGACCAGGAGGGGGGACAAGGAGGAGACCAGGAGAGGGGACAAGGAGGAGACCAGGAGAGGGGACAAGGAGGAGACCAGGAGAGGGGACAAGGAGGAGACCAGGAGGGGGGACAAGGAGGAGACCAGGAGAGGGGACAAGGAGGAGACCAGGAGGGGGGACAAGGAGGAGACCAGGAGAGGGGACAAGGAGGAGACCAGGAGGGGGGACAAGGAGGAGACCAGGAGGGGGGACAAGGAGGAGACCAGGAGTGGGGACAAGGAGGAGACCAGGAGAGGGGACAAGGAGGAGACCAGGAGGGGGGACAAGGAGGAGACCAGGAGAGGGGACAAGGAGGAGACCAGGAGTGGGGACAAGGAGGAGACCAGGAGGGGGGACAAGGAGGAGACCAGGAGAGGGGACAAGGAGGAGACCAGGAGAGGGGACAAGGAGGAGACCAGGAGAGGGGACAAGGAGGAGACCAGGAGAGGGGACAAGGAGGAGACCAGGAGGGGGGACAAGGAGGAGACCAGGAGTGGCTCTGACCTGTCTGGGAGCTCTGACTTACATCAGCAGATCAAAGGAGTGTGTTTCATCTCTCATAAAAGCTAAAATATTAGTTGCAGAGATGAAAATACTTCCTTCTGATTGGACACTCTGTAGGCTACATCTGCATATAAAAACCATATTTGTAGCCCCTGTAGAATCCCAGAGAAATGCAGAAAACGGTTATATGGCGCCTGATTGCGACAGCTGAACAGTGATTGGTACTGTCGCGATCGGACTGATGCGCTGGTGTCGGAAATTCTATCCCCGACTTGGTGATTCAAACCGTTTCTGGTCCAATCGACTTTGGGCATTTCAGCACCCAGAACATTCTGTGGGCGGGTACAGGAACACCTATGCTAAAGATAGTTATTAAGAGGTTGTAGAATAAATTATCGTATCACCCAATATATGGTCTCCATTCAGTAGCCAAAAAAGGCATGCAAAAAAAGGGGATTTGTGAAAAGAGATTCACAGAAAAAGCGGCTACATAATGAACAGAATGTGACACTCAGAAAAATTTCCAAAAATGATGCTTTATTACACATATAGATATGACATGTGGGCAGTCGCCCTGGTTTACCATCACCTCAGTATGAGACAATACACACAGACCTAAAACCATATAAAATGACACCAAGACCGGTCTGAATACATGTGCAACAGAGAAAATGACTACAAGAGTCTAAAGTCTCTGTAGCACAAACGCATAGATGAACACTTCCCAAAGGAGGTGTATCCAAAAATTATACCATAGGTATATCATGAAACAGGTTATAATATGTAGACTGAGCTCCTACCATAATGGTTATATCCTAATCAGGGAATTACAAAAAATATACTATGGATATACAGTGGGGATGGAAAGTTTGGGCCCCCCAGCTAAAAATGTGTATTAATGTGCATAAAGAAGCCAAGGAAAGATGGAAAAATCTCCAAAAGGCATCAAATTACAGATTAGACATTCTTATAATATGTCAACAAAAGTTAGATTTTATTTCCATCATTTACACTTTCAAAATAACAGAAAACAAAACAATGTCGTCTGCAAAAGTTTGGGCCCCCTGCAGAATTTCTAGCATGCACTGCCCCCTTTGCCAAGCTGAGACCTGCCAGTGTCATGGATTGTTCTCAATCATCGTCTGGGAAGACCAGGTGATGTCAATCTCAAAGGTTTTAAATGCCCCGACTCATCTGACCTTGCCCCAACAATCAGCACCATGGGTTCTTCTAAGCAGTTGTCTAGAAAACTGAAACTGAAAATAGTTGCCGCTCACAAAGCTGGAGAAGGCTATAAGAAGATAGCAAAGCGTTTTCAGATGTCAATATCCTCTGTTCGGAATGTCATTAAGAAATGGCAGTCATCAGGAACAGTGGAAGTTAAAGCAAGATCTGGAAGACCAAGAAAAATATCAGACAGAACAGCTCGCAGGATTCTGAGAAAAACAATTCCAATCCCACATTTGACTGCACCATCCCTCCAGAAAGATCTGGCAGACACTGGAGTTGTGGTCACTATTCCACTATAAAGAGATACTTGTACAAATATGGTCTTCATGGAAGAGTCATCAGAAGAAAACCTCTTCTACGTCCTCACCACAAAAATCATCGTTTGAACTTTGCAAATGAACATATAGACAAGCCTGATGCATTTTGGAAACAAGTTCTGTGGACCGATGAGGTTAAAATTGAACTTTTGGGCCGGAATGAGCAAAGGTACGTTTGGAGAAGAAGGGGCACAGAATTGAATGAAAAGAACCTCTGTCCAACTGTGAAGCATGGGGTTGGATCAATCATGCTTTGGGGTTGTGTTGCAGCCAGTGGCACAGGGAACATCTCACGAGTAGAAGGAAAAATGGATTCAATAAAATTTCAGCAAATTTTGGATGGTGACTTGATGCCATCTGTGAAAAAGCTGAAGTTAAAGAGAGGATGGCTTCTACAAATGGATAATGATTAGAGATGAGCGAATCGAAGTATCCGAAGTGGAATTCGAGTCGAATATCGGAAAAATTTCGATTCGTGCCGAATCCGAAAAACAGCCTAATTCGGACGCGCGAATCGAAATTTTTCCGAAAATGGCGGCTGACATGTGCGGCGACGGAGCGGGGATGTCGGGGAAGGCGCGCAGACAAGGCGCGCTGCCCCATAATGCATTCCTCAACGACATGTGATCGCATCAGCCAATCAGCAGCCAGCCAGCCAGCACTGTGTAATGGTCGAGGTATATATAGCGGCCATTTTGGAAATCTTCATTTGCCTGCAGTCATTGAACAGAGGCAGACCGCTCTGTACTAGGGACAGGGACAGAGTTAGGGCCACAGAAACGAGAATTGGGGACAGAGAGAAGTTACTTAGGGACAGAGAACCATTACTCAGGGACACAGACTTGTTAATGAGGGCCACAGAATCGTTATTTAGGGACAAAGAAACGCTAGTTAGGGCCACAGAATTCATACTCAGGGACAGACAGAATTGTTACTCAGTGCCAGAGAATTGTTACTTAGGGCCACAGAAACGTTATTAGGGCCACAGAATTTTTACTCAGGGACAGACAGAATTGTTACTGAGTGCCAGAGAATTGTTACTCAGGGACAGACAGAATTGTTACTGAGTGCCAGAGAATTCTTACTCAGGGCCACAGAATTCATTCTCAGGGACAGACAGAATTGTTACTCAGGGACAGACAGAATTGTTACTGAGTGCCAGAGAATTGTTACTCAGGGACAGACAGAATTGTTACTGAGTGCCAGAGAATTGTTACTCAGGGACAGACAGAATTGTTACTGAGTGCCAGAGAATTGTTACTCGCACAGACACAAAATTGTTACTTGCACAGACACAGAATTGTTACTCGCACAGACACAGAATTGTTACTCAGGGCCACAGAATTCATACTCAGGGACAGACAGAATTGTTACTGAGTGCCAGAGAATTGTTACTCAGGGACAGACAGAATTGTTACTGAGTGCCAGAGAATTGTTACTCAGGGACAGACAGAATTGTTACTGAGTGCCAGAGATTTGTTACTCGCACAGACACAAAATTGTTACTTGCACAGACACAGAATTGTTACTCGCACAGACACAGAATTGTTACTCAGGGCCACAGAATTCATACTCAGGGATAGACAGAATTGTTACTGAGTGCCAGAGAATTGTTACTCAGGGACAGACAGAATTGTTACTGAGTGCCAGAGAATTGTTACTCAGGGACAGACAGAATTGTTACTGAGTGCCAGAGAATTGTTACTCGCACAGACACAAAATTGTTACTTGCACAGACACAGAATTGTTACTCGCACAGACACAGAATTGTTACTCAGGGCCACAGAATTCATACTCAGGGACAGACAGAATTGTTACTGAGTGCCAGAGAATTGTTACTCAGGGACAGACAGAATTGTTACTGAGTGCCAGAGAATTGTTACTCAGGGACAGACAGAATTGTTACTGAGTGCCAGAGAATTGTTACTCGCACAGACACAAAATTGTTACTTGCACAGACACAGAATTGTTACTCGCACAGACACAGAATTGTTACTCAGGGCCACAGAATTCATACTCAGGGACAGACAGAATTGTTACTGAGTGCCAGAGAATTGTTACTCAGGGACAGACAGAATTGTTACTGAGTGCCAGAGAATTGTTACTCAGGGACAGACAGAATTGTTACTGAGTGCCAGAGAATTGTTACTCGCACAGACACAAAATTGTTACTTGCACAGACACAGAATTGTTACTCGCACAGACACAGAATTGTTACTCAGGGCCACAGAATTCATACTCAGGGATAGACAGAATTGTTACTGAGTGCCAGAGAATTGTTACTCAGGGACAGACAGAATTGTTACTGAGTGCCAGAGAATTGTTACTCAGGGACAGACAGAATTGTTACTGAGTGCCAGAGAATTGTTACTCGCACAGACACAAAATTGTTACTTGCACAGACACAGAATTGTTACTCGCACAGACACAGAATTGTTACTCAGGGCCACAGAATTCATACTCAGGGACAGACAGAATTGTTACTGAGTGCCAGAGAATTGTTACTCAGGGACAGACAGAATTGTTACTGAGTGCCAGAGAATTGTTACTCAGGGACAGACAGAATTGTTACTGAGTGCCAGAGAATTGTTACTCAGGGACAGACAGAATTGTTACTGAGTGCCAGAGAATTGTTACTCAGGGACAGACAGAATTGTTACTGAGTGCCAGAGAATTGTTACTCGCACAGACACAAAATTGTTACTTGCACAGACACAGAATTGTTACTCGCACAGACACAGAATTGTTACTCAGGGCCACAGAATTCATACTCAGGGACAGACAGAATTGTTACTGAGTGCCAGAGAATTGTTACTCAGGGACAGACAGAATTGTTACTGAGTGCCAGAGAATTGTTACTCAGGGACAGACAGAATTGTTACTGAGTGCCAGAGATTTGTTACTCGCACAGACACAAAATTGTTACTTGCACAGACACAGAATTGTTACTCGCACAGACACAGAATTGTTACTCAGGGCCACAGAATTCATACTCAGGGATAGACAGAATTGTTACTGAGTGCCAGAGAATTGTTACTCAGGGACAGACAGAATTGTTACTGAGTGCCAGAGAATTGTTACTCAGGGACAGACAGAATTGTTACTGAGTGCCAGAGAATTGTTACTCGCACAGACACAAAATTGTTACTTGCACAGACACAGAATTGTTACTCGCACAGACACAGAATTGTTACTCAGGGCCACAGAATTCATACTCAGGGACAGACAGAATTGTTACTGAGTGCCAGAGAATTGTTACTCAGGGACAGACAGAATTGTTACTGAGTGCCAGAGAATTGTTACTCAGGGACAGACAGAATTGTTACTGAGTGCCAGAGAATTGTTACTCGCACAGACACAAAATTGTTACTTGCACAGACACAGAATTGTTACTCGCACAGACACAGAATTGTTACTCAGGGCCACAGAATTCATACTCAGGGACAGACAGAATTGTTACTGAGTGCCAGAGAATTGTTACTCAGGGACAGACAGAATTGTTACTGAGTGCCAGAGAATTGTTACTCAGGGACAGACAGAATTGTTACTGAGTGCCAGAGAATTGTTACTCGCACAGACACAAAATTGTTACTTGCACAGACACAGAATTGTTACTCGCACAGACACAGAATTGTTACTCAGGGCCACAGAATTCATACTCAGGGATAGACAGAATTGTTACTGAGTGCCAGAGAATTGTTACTCAGGGACAGACAGAATTGTTACTGAGTGCCAGAGAATTGTTACTCAGGGACAGACAGAATTGTTACTGAGTGCCAGAGAATTGTTACTCGCACAGACACAAAATTGTTACTTGCACAGACACAGAATTGTTACTCGCACAGACACAGAATTGTTACTCAGGGCCACAGAATTCATACTCAGGGACAGACAGAATTGTTACTGAGTGCCAGAGAATTGTTACTCAGGGACAGACAGAATTGTTACTGAGTGCCAGAGAATTGTTACTCAGGGACAGACAGAATTGTTACTGAGTGCCAGAGAATTGTTACTCGCACAGACACAAAATTGTTACTTGCACAGACACAGAATTGTTACTCGCACAGACACAGAATTGTTACTCAGGGCCACAGAATTCATACTCAGGGACAGACAGAATTGTTACTGAGTGCCAGAGAATTGTTACTCAGGGACAGACAGAATTGTTACTGAGTGCCAGAGAATTGTTACTCAGGGACAGACAGAATTGTTACTGAGTGCCAGAGAATTGTTACTCGCACAGACACAAAATTGTTACTTGCACAGACACAGAATTGTTACTCGCACAGACACAGAATTGTTACTCAGGGCCACAGAATTCATACTCAGGGATAGACAGAATTGTTACTGAGTGCCAGAGAATTGTTACTCAGGGACAGACAGAATTGTTACTGAGTGCCAGAGAATTGTTACTCAGGGACAGACAGAATTGTTACTGAGTGCCAGAGAATTGTTACTCGCACAGACACAAAATTGTTACTTGCACAGACACAGAATTGTTACTCGCACAGACACAGAATTGTTACTCAGGGCCACAGAATTCATACTCAGGGACAGACAGAATTGTTACTGAGTGCCAGAGAATTGTTACTCAGGGACAGACAGAATTGTTACTGAGTGTCAGAGAATTGTTACTCAGGGACAGACAGAATTGTTACTGAGTGCCAGAGATTTGTTACTCGCACAGACACAAAATTGTTACTTGCACAGACACAGAATTGTTACTCGCACAGACACAGAATTGTTACTCAGGGCCACAGAATTCATACTCAGGGACAGACAGAATTGTTACTGAGTGCCAGAGAATTGTTACTCAGGGACAGACAGAATTGTTACTGAGTGCCAGAGAATTGTTACTCAGGGACAGACAGAATTGTTACTGAGTGCCAGAGAATTGTTACTCAGGGACAGACAGAATTGTTACTGAGTGCCAGAGAATTGTTACTCAGGGACAGACAGAATTGTTACTGAGTGCCAGAGAATTGTTACTCGCACAGACACAAAATTGTTACTTGCACAGACACAGAATTGTTACTCGCACAGACACAGAATTGTTACTCAGGGCCACAGAATTCATACTCAGGGATAGACAGAATTGTTACTGAGTGCCAGAGAATTGTTACTCAGGGACAGACAGAATTGTTACTGAGTGCCAGAGAATTGTTACTCAGGGACAGACAGAATTGTTACTGAGTGCCAGAGAATTGTTACTCGCACAGACACAAAATTGTTACTTGCACAGACACAGAATTGTTACTCGCACAGACACAGAATTGTTACTCAGGGCCACAGAATTCATACTCAGGGATAGACAGAATTGTTACTGAGTGCCAGAGAATTGTTACTCAGGGACAGACAGAATTGTTACTGAGTGCCAGAGAATTGTTACTCAGGGACAGACAGAATTGTTACTGAGTGCCAGAGAATTGTTACTCGCACAGACACAAAATTGTTACTTGCACAGACACAGAATTGTTACTCGCACAGACACAGAATTGTTACTCAGGGCCACAGAATTCATACTCAGGGACAGACAGAATTGTTACTGAGTGCCAGAGAATTGTTACTCAGGGACAGACAGAATTGTTACTGAGTGCCAGAGAATTGTTACTCAGGGACAGACAGAATTGTTACTGAGTGCCAGAGAATTGTTACTCGCACAGACACAAAATTGTTACTTGCACAGACACAGAATTGTTACTCGCACAGACACAGAATTGTTACTCAGGGCCACAGAATTCATACTCAGGGATAGACAGAATTGTTACTGAGTGCCAGAGAATTGTTACTCAGGGACAGACAGAATTGTTACTGAGTGCCAGAGAATTGTTACTCAGGGACAGACAGAATTGTTACTGAGTGCCAGAGAATTGTTACTCGCACAGACACAAAATTGTTACTTGCACAGACACAGAATTGTTACTCGCACAGACACAGAATTGTTACTCAGGGCCACAGAATTCATACTCAGGGACAGACAGAATTGTTACTGAGTGCCAGAGAATTGTTACTCAGGGACAGACAGAATTGTTACTGAGTGCCAGAGAATTGTTACTCGCACAGACACAAAATTGTTACTTGCACAGACACAGAATTGTTACTCGCACAGACACAGAATTGTTACTCAGGGCCACAGAATTCATACTCAGGGACAGACAGAATTGTTACTGAGTGCCAGAGAATTGTTACTCAGGGACAGACAGAATTGTTACTGAGTGCCAGAGAATTGTTACTCGCACAGACACAAAATTGTTACTTGCACAGACACAGAATTGTTACTCGCACAGACACAGAATTGTTACTCGCACAGACACATAATTGTTACTCAGGGCCACAGAATTCATACTCAGGGACAGACAGAATTGTTACTGAGTGCCAGAGAATTGTTACTCAGGGACACCTAATCGTTGAATTAAATAGTATGTCAGACAACATGCAGAGGAGTGGCAGAGGAGGCAATGTTTTAGGAGCGAGCAGACGTGGCAGCAGAGGAAGGGGTCGAGGCAGCAGTATTCGCAGCCAGAGGCCAGTGCTCCCGGTGTCATCCAGCGGTCGTGTCTCCACCGACAACCCTGCCGTCATTGATTGGTTGGCTCGGTCGTCTTCCTCTTCCCAGGTCACCTCTGACACCTACAGCCAACGGTCGGTGGGTACGTCAGACACAACCGTTAGTTGGCATGGCCCGGGACCAAGCCCACTGAAATCACGTGTCCTCTACCTGCCCCTGTCCTTTGCTGTTCCCTCACCAAGCGAAGTATCGCATGCTGTGGGCTCAGCCCCACTGTACAGTGAGGAAGAGCTAACAGAGGGCGGTCAGGAACGGGGGGAGACATCGGCCTTTTCAGCAGCCAAGCGAACAAGTACTGGCGAGGAGAGTGGCTCGGTAGCCGGTCTAGAGACAGGTCTGTCTCCTGACCCAGACGCAGCCGAGGGGGCTAGTAGTGAGGCGGAGACCCTACTTGATGATGAGGAGGTTGATCGCACTTGGCAGCCTCGTCGTCATCAGGCAATTTCTTCCGCATCATCAGGAGAAGAGGGTGGCAGCTTGGCAGCGAGCAAAACAGTCGGTGGGTTGCCCAGGAGACAGCAGCAGGGTCGCATCAGTGTCAGTGGAGCCAAACGTCCACGGAGTAGAGCACCAGCTCCACTGCAGCCTACCACCACGGCCAGTAGTGGTGCCGTTGCGCACGGAGGAAGTAGCAGTCAGCCAGTGAAGAGTAGCGGGGGCAAAGTTTCCTACTCGGTGGTGTGGCAATTTTTCCTCAAGCCGCCCGAGGAAGTAAACGTAGCCGTATGTCGACTATGTGGCCAGAAATGCAAGCGTGGCCAGGGGGCCCATGTTGGGACTACAGCGTTGCGTCAGCATATGCAGCGTCACCATTTGGTGGCCTGGGAAAACCGTGATAAACATACGGCGGTTCTGCCTGCCCCAGCCCCCGCTCCATCACCCGCTCCGTTACTTGCTCCGTCACCCGACGTCGTCAATCGCCCTCTATCAGCCAGTCAAGGCTCCAACACCTCTGCTGAGGGGAGTTGTCGCTCATTGGCATCTTCCGCTCGTTCAGATGCTCCTTCTCCTGCTACTCCTCTTCTCGGATTCCGTCAACAGTCTTTCTTGGAATCCGTATCCAAGA
The DNA here is from genome assembly GCF_062004578.1 of Staurois parvus. Taxonomy (NCBI): domain Eukaryota; kingdom Metazoa; phylum Chordata; class Amphibia; order Anura; family Ranidae; genus Staurois; species Staurois parvus. The sequence goes on from NW_028319435.1 coordinate 160,218, forward strand.
GACAACAGTTTGCGAGCACGCACCCGACGGTGCAAAAGCTGAACGTCCTCCTGTCCAAGTTGCTGGTGCTGCAGTCCCTCCCTTTCCAACTGGTGGACTCAGCACCTTTCCGAGAAATGATGGCTTGTGCCGCGCCGCGGTGGAGAGTGCCAAGCCGTCATTTCTTTGCCCAAAAGGCAGTGCCAGCCCTGCATTCACATGTAGAAGAGATGGTGGGCCAGTCTTTGAGCATGTCGGTCTCTGCCAAAGTGCACGGCAGCGCCGACGTGTGGAGCTGTAACTACGGTCAGGGACAGTACATGTCATTTACGGCCCACTGGGTGAACGTGGTGCCGGCACAGCCGCACCAGCAACTTGGACAGGTCACGACGCTTTTGCCTCCACGTTTGCACGTCCTTGGTCCAGCAAGCATGTCCGCCTCTACCACCTCTTTTTCCGCCGTGTCCTCAGCCGCCACCCCCGTGCCAAGTCCCATTACCCGACCGGCATATCACATGTGCAGGGCGCAACGGTGTCACGCTGTGCTGCACCTGGTATGCCTTGGCGAACGTAGTCACACAGGGGAGGAACTGCTGAGTGTAATGAACAGAGAAATCGACAGATGGCTGTCTCCGCGCAAACTAAAAATCGGAACCATGTTGACTGACAACGGAAAGAACATGGTGTCTGCTCTGCGTCAAGGAAGGTTGTGCCATGCGCCATGCATGGCTCACGTGTTCAATCTGGTTGTCAAGCGGTTCCTAAAATCCACCATCCCACTGCAAGACATCCTTAAAATGTCACGTAAACTGTGCATGCATTTCAGCCATTCCTACACCGCAAAGAACACCCTCATTGAGCTGCAGCGGCAGAACGGAATTCCACAGCATCGCCTGATCTGCGACGTTGCAACAAGGTGGAATTCAACCCTACACATGTTAGACCGCCTTTACGAGCAGCGAAAGGCCATCACCGATTTCCTGATGTTACAAGCGGATAAAGGTACTCCCCTGTGTAACTTAGATGTCAGCCATTGGCAGCTCATGCGTGACACCTGCCGCTTGCTCAGGCCCTTTGAGGAGGCCACGCTATTCGTGAGTCGGCAGGACTATGGGATGAACGACGTCATTCCTCTGTTGCACGTCCTGGAACAAATGCTGTTAACAATGGCTGGTCAGGGTGCGGTAGACGTGGCGCACAGATCTCAACGCCACATGACCCCTGTGGGGGCAGGACAGGAAGAAGAGGAGGAGGTAGAGGAGGACATTTGTGCTCAGGAATTATTGAGTGAAATGGGTGGTTTTTCCACTCAGCGGACAGGAGTGGAGGAGCAGGAGCATCTGGTAGAGGAGGAGGAGGAGGAGACAGAGGACCCAGACGCACCGTGGCAGTATGCTGTGGAGATGGAGGCAGGGAGTCCCTCGCATTCCTTGGCACAAATGGCCCATAGCATGCTCGGTTGCTTGCGTAGCGACAGCCGAATAATAACCATCAGACAGAGGGATGACTTTTGGCTGTCCACCTTGTTGGACCCTCGCTACCGGTCCAAAATGGTGGCCTTTTTCACACCTGCTGAGAGGGAGGCCAAAATTACGTACTATAAAAACCACCTATGTAGTCAGTTGGTCTCTGCCTTTGTGCGCCAACGTCCATCCTCAGACACTGTGGGCCCTGTGCGCTCGCGTTCCGCTGGCATGGCAGCAGGGGAGGGGTGGGGTGGTAGGAGCAGTGGCAGCTCCACCAGCAGTGGCTGCCTCAGTCTGCAGTCGATGATGAGTAGCTTTCTTCACCAGCGCAGTGAGGAAACTACTAACCAGCCGCAGCAGCAGCAGCAGCATCAGGTGGACCTGGAGCAGGAGCTCAAACAACAGGCTTGGGCCTACTTGGACAGCACCCTGCCAACCGAGGTAGACAATCCCCTTGACTACTGGGCAACGAAACTTGACCTTTGGCCCCAACTAGCTGAATTTGCCCTTGAAAGGCTGTCATGCCCGGCCAGTAGCGTGGCATCGGAGCGCGTGTTTAGTGCGGCAGGAGGTATTGTAACTCCGCGGAGGACACGACTGTCCACCCAAAGTGTGGAGAGACTCACGTTTGTGAAAATGAATCAGGCGTGGATTAGTCTGGATTTCAAACCACCAGTTCCTGACACAACTGACTAAATCCGCCATGAATCATGCCTCAAACATGTGCCACTTTCAGGTCTCCTCACACTGCTGGTGTGTTTAATTTTTTGACATAGGGTGCTGGCAGATTACGGGCCTCCTATAGCTGCTGCCAGGCCCCTAATCTGCCATGGGCCCCTATATACCGCCTCCTCATGCTGCTGCCAAGTCCAGAGTCTGTCATGGGTCCCTGTATGGCCTCCCATTGCTGCTGTCTCCATCGCCACACTCTGCTGCCATGTGCCACTTTCAGGTCTCTTCACACTGCTGGTGTGTTAAATTTTTTGACATAGGGTGCAGGCAGATTACGGGCCTCACATAGCTGCTGCCAGGCCCCTAATCTGCCATGGGCCCCTATATACCACCTCCTCATGCTGCTGCCAAGTCTAGAGTCTCTCATGGGTCCCTGTACGGCCTCCCATTGCTGCTGTCTCCATCGCCACACTCTGCTGCCATGTGCCACTTTCAGGTCTCTTCACACTGCTGGTGTGTTAAATTTTTTGACATAGGGTGCAGGCAGATTACGGGCCTCACATAGCTGCTGCCAGGCCCCTAATCTGCCATGGGCCCCTATATACCGCCTCCTCATGCTGCTGCCAAGTCTAGAGTCTGTCATGGGTCCCTGTACGGCCTCCCATTGCTGCTGTCTCCATCGCCACACTCTGCTGCCATGTGCCACTTTCAGGTCTCTTCACACTGCTGGTGTGTTAAATTTTTTGACATAGGGTGCAGGCAGATTACGGGCCTCACATAGCTGCTGCCAGGCCCCTAATCTGCCATGGGCCCCTATATACCGCCTCCTCATGCTGCTGCCAAGTCTAGAGTCTCTCATGGGTCCCTGTACGGCCTCCCATTGCTGCTGTCTCCATCGCCACACTCTGCTGCCATGTGCCACTTTCAGGTCTCTTCACACTGCTGGTGTGTTAAATTTTTTGACATAGGGTGCAGGCAGATTACGGGCCTCACATAGCTGCTGCCAGGCCCCTAATCTGCCATGGGCCCCTATATACCGCCTCCTCATGCTGCTGCCAAGTCTAGAGTCTCTCATGGGTCCCTGTACGGCCTCCCATTGCTGCTGTCTCCATCGCCACACTCTGCTGCCATGTGCCACTTTCAGGTCTCTTCACACTGCTGGTGTGTTAAATTTTTTGACATAGGGTGCAGGCAGATTACGGGCCTCACATAGCTGCTGCCAGGCCCCTAATCTGCCATGGGCCCCTATATACCGCCTCCTCATGCTGCTGCCAAGTCCAGAGTCTGTCATGGGTCCCTGTATGGCCTCCCATTGCTGCTGTCTCCATCGCCACACTCTGCTGCCATGTGCCACTTTCAGGTCTCTTCACACTGCTGGTGTGTTTAATTTTTTGACATAGGGTGCTGCAAGATAACGGGCCTCACATAGCTGCTGCCAGGCCCCTAATCTGCCATGGGCCCCTATATACCGCCTCCTCATGCTGCTGCCAAGTCCAGAGTCTCTCATGGGTCCCTGTACGGCCTCCCATTGCTGCTGTCTCCATCGCCACACTCTGCTGCCATGTGCCACTTTCAGGTCTCCTCACACTGCTGGTGTGTTTAATTTTTTGACATAGGGTGCAGGCAGATTACGGGCCTCACATAGCTGCTGCCAGGCCCCTAATCTGCCATGGGCCCCTATATACCGCCTCCTCATGCTGCTGCCAAGTCCAGAGTCTGTCATGGGTCCCTGTACGGCCTCCCATTGCTGCTGTCTCCATCGCCACACTCTGCTGCCATGTGCCACTTTCAGGTCTCTTCACACTGCTGGTGTGTTAAATTTTTTGACATAGGGTGCAGGCAGATTACGGGCCTCACATAGCTGCTGCCAGGCCCCTAATCTGCCATGGGCCCCTATATACCGCCTCCTCATGCTGCTGCCAAGTCCAGAGTCTGTCATGGGTCCCTGTACGGCCTCCCATTGCTGCTGTCTCCATCGCCACACTCTGCTGCCATGTGCCACTTTCAGGTCTCTTCACACTGCTGGTGTGTTAAATTTTTTGACATAGGGTGCAGGCAGATTACGGGCCTCACATAGCTGCTGCCAGGCCCCTAATCTGCCATGGGCCCCTATATACCGCCTCCTCATGCTGCTGCCAAGTCTAGAGTCTCTCATGGGTCCCTGTACGGCCTCCCATTGCTGCTGTCTCCATCGCCACACTCTGCTGCCATGTGCCACTTTCAGGTCTCTTCACACTGCTGGTGTGTTAAATTTTTTGACATAGGGTGCAGGCAGATTACGGGCCTCACATAGCTGCTGCCAGGCCCCTAATCTGCCATGGGCCCCTATATACCGCCTCCTCATGCTGCTGCCAAGTCTAGAGTCTCTCATGGGTCCCTGTACGGCCTCCCATTGCTGCTGTCTCCATCGCCACACTCTGCTGCCATGTGCCACTTTCAGGTCTCTTCACACTGCTGGTGTGTTAAATTTTTTGACATAGGGTGCAGGCAGATTACGGGCCTCACATAGCTGCTGCCAGGCCCCTAATCTGCCATGGGCCCCTATATACCGCCTCCTCATGCTGCTGCCAAGTCTAGAGTCTCTCATGGGTCCCTGTACGGCCTCCCATTGCTGCTGTCTCCATCGCCACACTCTGCTGCCATGTGCCACTTTCAGGTCTCTTCACACTGCTGGTGTGTTAAATTTTTTGACATAGGGTGCAGGCAGATTACGGGCCTCACATAGCTGCTGCCAGGCCCCTAATCTGCCATGGGCCCCTATATACCGCCTCCTCATGCTGCTGCCAAGTCTAGAGTCTCTCATGGGTCCCTGTACGGCCTCCCATTGCTGCTGTCTCCATCGCCACACTCTGCTGCCATGTGCCACTTTCAGGTCTCTTCACACTGCTGGTGTGTTAAATTTTTTGACATAGGGTGCAGGCAGATTACGGGCCTCACATAGCTGCTGCCAGGCCCCTAATCTGCCATGGGCCCCTATATACCGCCTCCTCATGCTGCTGCCAAGTCCAGAGTCTGTCATGGGTCCCTGTATGGCCTCCCATTGCTGCTGTCTCCATCGCCACACTCTGCTGCCATGTGCCACTTTCAGGTCTCTTCACACTGCTGGTGTGTTTAATTTTTTGACATAGGGTGCAGGCAGATTACGGGCCTCACATAGCTGCTGCCAGGCCCCTAATCTGCCATGGGCCCCTATATACCGCCTCCTCATGCTGCTGCCAAGTCTAGAGTCTCTCATGGGTCCCTGTACGGCCTCCCATTGCTGCTGTCTCCATCGCCACACTCTGCTGCCATGTGCCACTTTCAGGTCTCTTCACACTGCTGGTGTGTTAAATTTTTTGACATAGGGTGCAGGCAGATTACGGGCCTCACATAGCTGCTGCCAGGCCCCTAATCTGCCATGGGCCCCTATATACCGCCTCCTCATGCTGCTGCCAAGTCTAGAGTCTCTCATGGGTCCCTGTACGGCCTCCAATTGCTGCTGTCTCCATCGCCACACTCTGCTGCCATGTGCCACTTTCAGGTCTCTTCACACTGCTGGTGTGTTAAATTTTTTGACATAGGGTGCAGGCAGATTACGGGCCTCACATAGCTGCTGCCAGGCCCCTAATCTGCCATGGGCCCCTATATACCGCCTCCTCATGCTGCTGCCAAGTCTAGAGTCTCTCATGGGTCCCTGTACGGCCTCCCATTGCTGCTGTCTCCATCGCCACACTCTGCTGCCATGTGCCACTTTCAGGTCTCTTCACACTGCTGGTGTGTTAAATTTTTTGACATAGGGTGCAGGCAGATTACGGGCCTCACATAGCTGCTGCCAGGCCCCTAATCTGCCATGGGCCCCTATATACCGCCTCCTCATGCTGCTGCCAAGTCTAGAGTCTCTCATGGGTCCCTGTACGGCCTCCCATTGCTGCTGTCTCCATCGCCACACTCTGCTGCCATGTGCCACTTTCAGGTCTCTTCACACTGCTGGTGTGTTAAATTTTTTGACATAGGGTGCAGGCAGATTACGGGCCTCACATAGCTGCTGCCAGGCCCCTAATCTGCCATGGGCCCCTATATACCGCCTCCTCATGCTGCTGCCAAGTCCAGAGTCTGTCATGGGTCCCTGTACGGCCTCCCATTGCTGCTGTCTCCATCGCCACACTCTGCTGCCATGTGCCACTTTCAGGTCTCTTCACACTGCTGGTGTGTTAAATTTTTTGACATAGGGTGCAGGCAGATTACGGGCCTCACATAGCTGCTGCCAGGCCCCTAATCTGCCATGGGCCCCTATATACCGCCTCCTCATGCTGCTGCCAAGTCTAGAGTCTCTCATGGGTCCCTGTACGGCCTCCCATTGCTGCTGTCTCCATCGCCACACTCTGCTGCCATGTGCCACTTTCAGGTCTCTTCACACTGTTGGTGTGTTAAATTTTTTGACATAGGGTGCAGGCAGATTACGGGCCTCACATAGCTGCTGCCAGGCCCCTAATCTGCCATGGGCCCCTATATACCGCCTCCTCATGCTGCTGCCAAGTCTAGAGTCTCTCATGGGTCCCTGTACGGCCTCCCATTGCTGCTGTCTCCATCGCCACACTCTGCTGCCATGTGCCACTTTCAGGTCTCTTCACACTGCTGGTGTGTTAAATTTTTTGACATAGGGTGCAGGCAGATTACGGGCCTCACATAGCTGCTGCCAGGCCCCTAATCTGCCATGGGCCCCTATATACCGCCTCCTCATGCTGCTGCCAAGTCCAGAGTCTGTCATGGGTCCCTGTATGGCCTCCCATTGCTGCTGTCTCCATCGCCACACTCTGCTGCCATGTGCCACTTTCAGGTCTCTTCACACTGCTGGTGTGTTAAATTTTTTGACATAGGGTGCAGGCAGATTACGGGCCTCACATAGCTGCTGCCAGGCCCCTAATCTGCCATGGGCCCCTATATACCGCCTCCTCATGCTGCTGCCAAGTCTAGAGTCTCTCATGGGTCCCTGTACGGCCTCCCATTGCTGCTGTCTCCATCGCCACACTCTGCTGCCATGTGCCACTTTCAGGTCTCTTCACACTGCTGGTGTGTTAAATTTTTTGACATAGGGTGCAGGCAGATTACGGGCCTCACATAGCTGCTGCCAGGCCCCTAATCTGCCATGGGCCCCTATATACCGCCTCCTCATGCTGCTGCCAAGTCTAGAGTCTCTCATGGGTCCCTGTACGGCCTCCCATTGCTGCTGTCTCCATCGCCACACTCTGCTGCCATGTGCCACTTTCAGGTCTCTTCACACTGCTGGTGTGTTAAATTTTTTGACATAGGGTGCAGGCAGATTACGGGCCTCACATAGCTGCTGCCAGGCCCCTAATCTGCCATGGGCCCCTATATACCGCCTCCTCATGCTGCTGCCAAGTCTAGAGTCTCTCATGGGTCCCTGTACGGCCTCCCATTGCTGCTGTCTCCATCGCCACACTCTGCTGCCATGTGCCACTTTCAGGTCTCTTCACACTGCTGGTGTGTTAAATTTTTTGACATAGGGTGCAGGCAGATTACGGGCCTCACATAGCTGCTGCCAGGCCCCTAATCTGCCATGGGCCCCTATATACCGCCTCCTCATGCTGCTGCCAAGTCTAGAGTCTGTCATGGGTCCCTGTACGGCCTCCCATTGCTGCTGTCTCCATCGCCACACTCTGCTGCCATGTGCCACTTTCAGGTCTCTTCACACTGCTGGTGTGTTTAATTTTTTGACATAGGGTGCAGGCAGATTACGGGCCTCACATAGCTGCTGCCAGGCCCCTAATCTGCCATGGGCCCCTATATACCGCCTCCTCATGCTGCTGCCAAGTCCAGAGTCTGTCATGGGTCCCTGTACGGCCTCCCATTGCTGCTGTCTCCATCGCCACACTCTGCTGCCATGTGCCACTTTCAGGTCTCTTCACACTGCTGGTGTGTTAAATTTTTTGACATAGGGTGCAGGCAGATTACGGGCCTCACATAGCTGCTGCCAGGCCCCTAATCTGCCATGGGCCCCTATATACCGCCTCCTCATGCTGCTGCCAAGTCTAGAGTCTCTCATGGGTCCCTGTACGGCCTCCCATTGCTGCTGTCTCCATCGCCACACTCTGCTGCCATGTGCCACTTTCAGGTCTCTTCACACTGTTGGTGTGTTAAATTTTTTGACATAGGGTGCAGGCAGATTACGGGCCTCACATAGCTGCTGCCAGGCCCCTAATCTGCCATGGGCCCCTATATACCGCCTCCTCATGCTGCTGCCAAGTCTAGAGTCTCTCATGGGTCCCTGTACGGCCTCCCATTGCTGCTGTCTCCATCGCCACACTCTGCTGCCATGTGCCACTTTCAGGTCTCTTCACACTGCTGGTGTGTTAAATTTTTTGACATAGGGTGCAGGCAGATTACGGGCCTCACATAGCTGCTGCCAGGCCCCTAATCTGCCATGGGCCCCTATATACCGCCTCCTCATGCTGCTGCCAAGTCCAGAGTCTGTCATGGGTCCCTGTATGGCCTCCCATTGCTGCTGTCTCCATCGCCACACTCTGCTGCCATGTGCCACTTTCAGGTCTCTTCACACTGCTGGTGTGTTAAATTTTTTGACATAGGGTGCAGGCAGATTACGGGCCTCACATAGCTGCTGCCAGGCCCCTAATCTGCCATGGGCCCCTATATACCGCCTCCTCATGCTGCTGCCAAGTCTAGAGTCTCTCATGGGTCCCTGTACGGCCTCCCATTGCTGCTGTCTCCATCGCCACACTCTGCTGCCATGTGCCACTTTCAGGTCTCTTCACACTGCTGGTGTGTTAAATTTTTTGACATAGGGTGCAGGCAGATTACGGGCCTCACATAGCTGCTGCCAGGCCCCTAATCTGCCATGGGCCCCTATATACCGCCTCCTCATGCTGCTGCCAAGTCCAGAGTCTGTCATGGGTCCCTGTACGGCCTCCCATTGCTGCTGTCTCCATCGCCACACTCTGCTGCCATGTGCCACTTTCAGGTCTCTTCACACTGCTGGTGTGTTAAATTTTTTGACATAGGGTGCAGGCAGATTACGGGCCTCACATAGCTGCTGCCAGGCCCCTAATCTGCCATGGGCCCCTATATACCGCCTCCTCATGCTGCTGCCAAGTCTAGAGTCTCTCATGGGTCCCTGTACGGCCTCCCATTGCTGCTGTCTCCATCGCCACACTCTGCTGCCATGTGCCACTTTCAGGTCTCTTCACACTGCTGGTGTGTTAAATTTTTTGACATAGGGTGCAGGCAGATTACGGGCCTCACATAGCTGCTGCCAGGCCCCTAATCTGCCATGGGCCCCTATATACCGCCTCCTCATGCTGCTGCCAAGTCTAGAGTCTCTCATGGGTCCCTGTACGGCCTCCCATTGCTGCTGTCTCCATCGCCACACTCTGCTGCCATGTGCCACTTTCAGGTCTCTTCACACTGCTGGTGTGTTAAATTTTTTGACATAGGGTGCAGGCAGATTACGGGCCTCACATAGCTGCTGCCAGGCCCCTAATCTGCCATGGGCCCCTATATACCGCCTCCTCATGCTGCTGCCAAGTCTAGAGTCTCTCATGGGTCCCTGTACGGCCTCCCATTGCTGCTGTCTCCATCGCCACACTCTGCTGCCATGTGCCACTTTCAGGTCTCTTCACACTGCTGGTGTGTTAAATTTTTTGACATAGGGTGCAGGCAGATTACGGGCCTCACATAGCTGCTGCCAGGCCCCTAATCTGCCATGGGCCCCTATATACCGCCTCCTCATGCTGCTGCCAAGTCTAGAGTCTCTCATGGGTCCCTGTACGGCCTCCCATTGCTGCTGTCTCCATCGCCACACTCTGCTGCCATGTGCCACTTTCAGGTCTCTTCACACTGCTGGTGTGTTAAATTTTTTGACATAGGGTGCAGGCAGATTACGGGCCTCACATAGCTGCTGCCAGGCCCCTAATCTGCCATGGGCCCCTATATACCGCCTCCTCATGCTGCTGCCAAGTCCAGAGTCTGTCATGGGTCCCTGTATGGCCTCCCATTGCTGCTGTCTCCATCGCCACACTCTGCTGCCATGTGCCACTTTCAGGTCTCTTCACACTGCTGGTGTGTTTAATTTTTTGACATAGGGTGCAGGCAGATTACGGGCCTCACATAGCTGCTGCCAGGCCCCTAATCTGCCATGGGCCCCTATATACCGCCTCCTCATGCTGCTGCCAAGTCTAGAGTCTCTCATGGGTCCCTGTACGGCCTCCCATTGCTGCTGTCTCCATCGCCACACTCTGCTGCCATGTGCCACTTTCAGGTCTCTTCACACTGCTGGTGTGTTAAATTTTTTGACATAGGGTGCAGGCAGATTACGGGCCTCACATAGCTGCTGCCAGGCCCCTAATCTGCCATGGGCCCCTATATACCGCCTCCTCATGCTGCTGCCAAGTCTAGAGTCTCTCATGGGTCCCTGTACGGCCTCCCAATTGCTGCTGTCTCCATCGCCACACTCTGCTGCCATGTGCCACTTTCAGGTCTCTTCACACTGCTGGTGTGTTAAATTTTTTGACATAGGGTGCAGGCAGATTACGGGCCTCACATAGCTGCTGCCAGGCCCCTAATCTGCCATGGGCCCCTATATACCGCCTCCTCATGCTGCTGCCAAGTCTAGAGTCTCTCATGGGTCCCTGTACGGCCTCCCATTGCTGCTGTCTCCATCGCCACACTCTGCTGCCATGTGCCACTTTCAGGTCTCTTCACACTGCTGGTGTGTTAAATTTTTTGACATAGGGTGCAGGCAGATTACGGGCCTCACATAGCTGCTGCCAGGCCCCTAATCTGCCATGGGCCCCTATATACCGCCTCCTCATGCTGCTGCCAAGTCTAGAGTCTCTCATGGGTCCCTGTACGGCCTCCCATTGCTGCTGTCTCCATCGCCACACTCTGCTGCCATGTGCCACTTTCAGGTCTCTTCACACTGCTGGTGTGTTAAATTTTTTGACATAGGGTGCAGGCAGATTACGGGCCTCACATAGCTGCTGCCAGGCCCCTAATCTGCCATGGGCCCCTATATACCGCCTCCTCATGCTGCTGCCAAGTCCAGAGTCTGTCATGGGTCCCTGTACGGCCTCCCATTGCTGCTGTCTCCATCGCCACACTCTGCTGCCATGTGCCACTTTCAGGTCTCTTCACACTGCTGGTGTGTTAAATTTTTTGACATAGGGTGCAGGCAGATTACGGGCCTCACATAGCTGCTGCCAGGCCCCTAATCTGCCATGGGCCCCTATATACCGCCTCCTCATGCTGCTGCCAAGTCTAGAGTCTCTCATGGGTCCCTGTACGGCCTCCCATTGCTGCTGTCTCCATCGCCACACTCTGCTGCCATGTGCCACTTTCAGGTCTCTTCACACTGTTGGTGTGTTAAATTTTTTGACATAGGGTGCAGGCAGATTACGGGCCTCACATAGCTGCTGCCAGGCCCCTAATCTGCCATGGGCCCCTATATACCGCCTCCTCATGCTGCTGCCAAGTCTAGAGTCTCTCATGGGTCCCTGTACGGCCTCCCATTGCTGCTGTCTCCATCGCCACACTCTGCTGCCATGTGCCACTTTCAGGTCTCTTCACACTGCTGGTGTGTTAAATTTTTTGACATAGGGTGCAGGCAGATTACGGGCCTCACATAGCTGCTGCCAGGCCCCTAATCTGCCATGGGCCCCTATATACCGCCTCCTCATGCTGCTGCCAAGTCCAGAGTCTGTCATGGGTCCCTGTATGGCCTCCCATTGCTGCTGTCTCCATCGCCACACTCTGCTGCCATGTGCCACTTTCAGGTCTCTTCACACTGCTGGTGTGTTAAATTTTTTGACATAGGGTGCAGGCAGATTACGGGCCTCACATAGCTGCTGCCAGGCCCCTAATCTGCCATGGGCCCCTATATACCGCCTCCTCATGCTGCTGCCAAGTCTAGAGTCTCTCATGGGTCCCTGTACGGCCTCCCATTGCTGCTGTCTCCATCGCCACACTCTGCTGCCATGTGCCACTTTCAGGTCTCTTCACACTGCTGGTGTGTTAAATTTTTTGACATAGGGTGCAGGCAGATTACGGGCCTCACATAGCTGCTGCCAGGCCCCTAATCTGCCATGGGCCCCTATATACCGCCTCCTCATGCTGCTGCCAAGTCTAGAGTCTCTCATGGGTCCCTGTACGGCCTCCCATTGCTGCTGTCTCCATCGCCACACTCTGCTGCCATGTGCCACTTTCAGGTCTCTTCACACTGCTGGTGTGTTAAATTTTTTGACATAGGGTGCAGGCAGATTACGGGCCTCACATAGCTGCTGCCAGGCCCCTAATCTGCCATGGGCCCCTATATACCGCCTCCTCATGCTGCTGCCAAGTCTAGAGTCTCTCATGGGTCCCTGTACGGCCTCCCATTGCTGCTGTCTCCATCGCCACACTCTGCTGCCATGTGCCACTTTCAGGTCTCTTCACACTGCTGGTGTGTTAAATTTTTTGACATAGGGTGCAGGCAGATTACGGGCCTCACATAGCTGCTGCCAGGCCCCTAATCTGCCATGGGCCCCTATATACCGCCTCCTCATGCTGCTGCCAAGTCTAGAGTCTGTCATGGGTCCCTGTACGGCCTCCCATTGCTGCTGTCTCCATCGCCACACTCTGCTGCCATGTGCCACTTTCAGGTCTCTTCACACTGCTGGTGTGTTTAATTTTTTGACATAGGGTGCAGGCAGATTACGGGCCTCACATAGCTGCTGCCAGGCCCCTAATCTGCCATGGGCCCCTATATACCGCCTCCTCATGCTGCTGCCAAGTCCAGAGTCTGTCATGGGTCCCTGTACGGCCTCCCATTGCTGCTGTCTCCATCGCCACACTCTGCTGCCATGTGCCACTTTCAGGTCTCTTCACACTGCTGGTGTGTTAAATTTTTTGACATAGGGTGCAGGCAGATTACGGGCCTCACATAGCTGCTGCCAGGCCCCTAATCTGCCATGGGCCCCTATATACCGCCTCCTCATGCTGCTGCCAAGTCTAGAGTCTCTCATGGGTCCCTGTACGGCCTCCCATTGCTGCTGTCTCCATCGCCACACTCTGCTGCCATGTGCCACTTTCAGGTCTCTTCACACTGTTGGTGTGTTAAATTTTTTGACATAGGGTGCAGGCAGATTACGGGCCTCACATAGCTGCTGCCAGGCCCCTAATCTGCCATGGGCCCCTATATACCGCCTCCTCATGCTGCTGCCAAGTCTAGAGTCTCTCATGGGTCCCTGTACGGCCTCCCATTGCTGCTGTCTCCATCGCCACACTCTGCTGCCATGTGCCACTTTCAGGTCTCTTCACACTGCTGGTGTGTTAAATTTTTTGACATAGGGTGCAGGCAGATTACGGGCCTCACATAGCTGCTGCCAGGCCCCTAATCTGCCATGGGCCCCTATATACCGCCTCCTCATGCTGCTGCCAAGTCCAGAGTCTGTCATGGGTCCCTGTATGGCCTCCCATTGCTGCTGTCTCCATCGCCACACTCTGCTGCCATGTGCCACTTTCAGGTCTCTTCACACTGCTGGTGTGTTAAATTTTTTGACATAGGGTGCAGGCAGATTACGGGCCTCACATAGCTGCTGCCAGGCCCCTAATCTGCCATGGGCCCCTATATACCGCCTCCTCATGCTGCTGCCAAGTCTAGAGTCTCTCATGGGTCCCTGTACGGCCTCCCATTGCTGCTGTCTCCATCGCCACACTCTGCTGCCATGTGCCACTTTCAGGTCTCTTCACACTGCTGGTGTGTTAAATTTTTTGACATAGGGTGCAGGCAGATTACGGGCCTCACATAGCTGCTGCCAGGCCCCTAATCTGCCATGGGCCCCTATATACCGCCTCCTCATGCTGCTGCCAAGTCCAGAGTCTGTCATGGGTCCCTGTACGGCCTCCCATTGCTGCTGTCTCCATCGCCACACTCTGCTGCCATGTGCCACTTTCAGGTCTCTTCACACTGCTGGTGTGTTAAATTTTTTGACATAGGGTGCAGGCAGATTACGGGCCTCACATAGCTGCTGCCAGGCCCCTAATCTGCCATGGGCCCCTATATACCGCCTCCTCATGCTGCTGCCAAGTCTAGAGTCTCTCATGGGTCCCTGTACGGCCTCCCATTGCTGCTGTCTCCATCGCCACACTCTGCTGCCATGTGCCACTTTCAGGTCTCTTCACACTGCTGGTGTGTTAAATTTTTTGACATAGGGTGCAGGCAGATTACGGGCCTCACATAGCTGCTGCCAGGCCCCTAATCTGCCATGGGCCCCTATATACCGCCTCCTCATGCTGCTGCCAAGTCTAGAGTCTCTCATGGGTCCCTGTACGGCCTCCCATTGCTGCTGTCTCCATCGCCACACTCTGCTGCCATGTGCCACTTTCAGGTCTCTTCACACTGCTGGTGTGTTAAATTTTTTGACATAGGGTGCAGGCAGATTACGGGCCTCACATAGCTGCTGCCAGGCCCCTAATCTGCCATGGGCCCCTATATACCGCCTCCTCATGCTGCTGCCAAGTCTAGAGTCTCTCATGGGTCCCTGTACGGCCTCCCATTGCTGCTGTCTCCATCGCCACACTCTGCTGCCATGTGCCACTTTCAGGTCTCTTCACACTGCTGGTGTGTTAAATTTTTTGACATAGGGTGCAGGCAGATTACGGGCCTCACATAGCTGCTGCCAGGCCCCTAATCTGCCATGGGCCCCTATATACCGCCTCCTCATGCTGCTGCCAAGTCTAGAGTCTCTCATGGGTCCCTGTACGGCCTCCCATTGCTGCTGTCTCCATCGCCACACTCTGCTGCCATGTGCCACTTTCAGGTCTCTTCACACTGCTGGTGTGTTAAATTTTTTGACATAGGGTGCAGGCAGATTACGGGCCTCACATAGCTGCTGCCAGGCCCCTAATCTGCCATGGGCCCCTATATACCGCCTCCTCATGCTGCTGCCAAGTCTAGAGTCTCTCATGGGTCCCTGTACGGCCTCCCATTGCTGCTGTCTCCATCGCCACACTCTGCTGCCATGTGCCACTTTCAGGTCTCTTCACACTGCTGGTGTGTTAAATTTTTTGACATAGGGTGCAGGCAGATTACGGGCCTCACATAGCTGCTGCCAGGCCCCTAATCTGCCATGGGCCCCTATATACCGCCTCCTCATGCTGCTGCCAAGTCTAGAGTCTGTCATGGGTCCCTGTACGGCCTCCCATTGCTGCTGTCTCCATCGCCACACTCTGCTGCCATGTGCCACTTTCAGGTCTCTTCACACTGCTGGTGTGTTAAATTTTTTGACATAGGGTGCAGGCAGATTACGGGCCTCACATAGCTGCTGCCAGGCCCCTAATCTGCCATGGGCCCCTATATACCGCCTCCTCATGCTGCTGCCAAGTCTAGAGTCTCTCATGGGTCCCTGTACGGCCTCCCATTGCTGCTGTCTCCATCGCCACACTCTGCTGCCATGTGCCACTTTCAGGTCTCTTCACACTGCTGGTGTGTTAAATTTTTTGACATAGGGTGCAGGCAGATTACGGGCCTCACATAGCTGCTGCCAGGCCCCTAATCTGCCATGGGCCCCTATATACCGCCTCCTCATGCTGCTGCCAAGTCCAGAGTCTGTCATGGGTCCCTGTACGGCCTCCCATTGCTGCTGTCTCCATCGCCACACTCTGCTGCCATGTGCCACTTTCAGGTCTCTTCACACTGCTGGTGTGTTAAATTTTTTGACATAGGGTGCAGGCAGATTACGGGCCTCACATAGCTGCTGCCAGGCCCCTAATCTGCCATGGGCCCCTATATACCGCCTCCTCATGCTGCTGCCAAGTCTAGAGTCTCTCATGGGTCCCTGTACGGCCTCCCATTGCTGCTGTCTCCATCGCCACACTCTGCTGCCATGTGCCACTTTCAGGTCTCTTCACACTGTTGGTGTGTTAAATTTTTTGACATAGGGTGCAGGCAGATTACGGGCCTCACATAGCTGCTGCCAGGCCCCTAATCTGCCATGGGCCCCTATATACCGCCTCCTCATGCTGCTGCCAAGTCTAGAGTCTCTCATGGGTCCCTGTACGGCCTCCCATTGCTGCTGTCTCCATCGCCACACTCTGCTGCCATGTGCCACTTTCAGGTCTCTTCACACTGCTGGTGTGTTAAATTTTTTGACATAGGGTGCAGGCAGATTACGGGCCTCACATAGCTGCTGCCAGGCCCCTAATCTGCCATGGGCCCCTATATACCGCCTCCTCATGCTGCTGCCAAGTCCAGAGTCTGTCATGGGTCCCTGTATGGCCTCCCATTGCTGCTGTCTCCATCGCCACACTCTGCTGCCATGTGCCACTTTCAGGTCTCTTCACACTGCTGGTGTGTTTAATTTTTTGACATAGGGTGCAGGCAGATTACGGGCCTCACATAGCTGCTGCCAGGCCCCTAATCTGCCATGGGCCCCTATATACCGCCTCCTCATGCTGCTGCCAAGTCTAGAGTCTCTCATGGGTCCCTGTACGGCCTCCCATTGCTGCTGTCTCCATCGCCACACTCTGCTGCCATGTGCCACTTTCAGGTCTCTTCACACTGCTGGTGTGTTAAATTTTTTGACATAGGGTGCAGGCAGATTACGGGCCTCACATAGCTGCTGCCAGGCCCCTAATCTGCCATGGGCCCCTATATACCGCCTCCTCATGCTGCTGCCAAGTCTAGAGTCTCTCATGGGTCCCTGTACGGCCTCCCATTGCTGCTGTCTCCATCGCCACACTCTGCTGCCATGTGCCACTTTCAGGTCTCTTCACACTGCTGGTGTGTTTAATTTTTTGACATAGGGTGCAGGCAGATTACGGGCCTCACATAGCTGCTGCCAGGCCCCTAATCTGCCATGGGCCCCTATATACCGCCTCCTCATGCTGCTGCCAAGTCCAGAGTCTGTCATGGGTCCCTGTACGGCCTCCCATTGCTGCTGTCTCCATCGCCACACTCTGCTGCCATGTGCCACTTTCAGGTCTCTTCACACTGCTGGTGTGTTAAATTTTTTGACATAGGGTGCAGGCAGATTACGGGCCTCACATAGCTGCTGCCAGGCCCCTAATCTGCCATGGGCCCCTATATACCGCCTCCTCATGCTGCTGCCAAGTCCAGAGTCTGTCATGGGTCCCTGTATGGCCTCCCATTGCTGCTGTCTCCATCGCCACACTCTGCTGCCATGTGCCACTTTCAGGTCTCTTCACACTGCTGGTGTGTTAAATTTTTTGACATAGGGTGCAGGCAGATTACGGGCCTCACATAGCTGCTGCCAGGCCCCTAATCTGCCATGGGCCCCTATATACCGCCTCCTCATGCTGCTGCCAAGTCCAGAGTCTGTCATGGGTCCCTGTACGGCCTCCCATTGCTGCTGTCTCCATCGCCACACTCTGCTGCCATGTGCCACTTTCAGGTCTCTTCACACTGCTGGTGTGTTAAATTTTTTGACATAGGGTGCAGGCAGATTACGGGCCTCACATAGCTGCTGCCAGGCCCCTAATCTGCCATGGGCCCCTATATACCGCCTCCTCATGCTGCTGCCAAGTCCAGAGTCTGTCATGGGTCCCTGTATGGCCTCCCATTGCTGCTGTCTCCATCGCCACACTCTGCTGCCATGTGCCACTTTCAGGTCTCTTCACACTGCTGGTGTGTTAAATTTTTTGACATAGGGTGCAGGCAGATTACGGGCCTCACATAGCTGCTGCCAGACATGTAATCTGCCATGGGCCCCCGTACCGACTCCTCATGCTGTGACGTTGCAACAAGGTGGAATTCAACCCTACATATGTTAGACCGCCTTTACGAACAGCTAAAGGCCATCACAGATTTCCTGATGTTAAAAGCGGATAAAGGTACTCCCTGTGTAACTTAGATGTCAGCCATTGTCAGCTCATGTGTGACACCTGCGCTTGCTCAGGCCCTTTGAGGAGGCCACGCTATTCGTGAGTCGGCAGGACTATGGGATGAATGAGGTCAAATCGGCCATGGGCCCCCGTACCGCCTGTTCACGCTGATGCTGGTCCCACAGTGTGACCTGGGTCCCTGTACGGCCTCCCATTGCTTCCACTCTGCCATGTGCCACTTTGAAATCTCCTCACACTCCTGCGGTTGTCCATTTTGTCATAGGTTGCTGGCAGATTACAGGCCTTCCATAGGTGCCACCAAGCCCCATATCGGCCATGGGCCCCCGTACCGCCTGGTCACGCTGCTGCTGGGCCCATAGTGTGACCTGGGTCCCTGTACCGCCTCCCATTGCTCCCACTCTGCCATGTGCCACTTTCAGGTCTCCTCACGCTCCTGCTGGTTTCCATTTTGTCATAGGTTGCTGTATGGCCTCCCATTGCTGCTGCCTCCACCGCCACACTGTGGCTCCAAACACTGGTTTTGGCCCCGTGACTGGCCAAAGGAGTGAAGTGTGCAGTGATTCTAAGATCGACGGCACTCATCTGCATGTCATACTGACAGACAGTATTATTTCTCTTCCCCAGCAGACTCCAAGGGCATTTAAATTAAAGGTACAGTGTTCTGCACTAATATTAAGTCTCTCTGAAGCCTAGAAACACCCTTTTTTAAGTTAAATTCACAGCGAATTTATTCGACTCGAATCGAATATTGTCCACGAATTCGCCGAATCAGTCGAATCGAATTTTTCATTTCTTCGCTCATCTCTAATAATGATCCTAAACACACCTGGAAATCCACGGGGGATTACATCAAGAGGCGTAAACTGAAGGTTTTGCCATGGCCTTCACAATCTCCTGACCTCAACATCATTGAAAATCTATGGATAGACCTTAAAAGAGCCGTGCGTGACAGACAGCCCAGAAATCTCAAAGAACTGGAAGACTTTTGTAAGGAAGAATGGGCAAAGATACCTCAAACAAGAATTGAAAGACTCTTGGCTGGCTACAAAAAGCGTTTACAAGCCGTGATACTTGCCAAAGGGGGCAGTACAAGATATTAACTCTGCAGGGGGCCCAAACTTTTGCAGACGCCATTTTTTTGTTTTCTGTTATTTTGAAAGTGTAAATGATGGAAATAAAATCTAACTTTTGTTGACATATTATAAGAATGTCTAATCTGTAATTTGATGCCTTTTGGAGATTTTTCCATCTTTCCTCGGCTTCTTTATGCACATTAATACAAAATTATAGCTGGGGGGCCCAAACTTTCCATCCCCACTGTAAGTATCACATGTATGCAATGCAGCAAGCACAGTGTGCGTCAAAAAGAGAAAAGCATGCCTCTAGGCCTATATGAAAAAAGACATTATGTCATATATAAGATGCAGTACATTCCTATGCCGGCACAAGTGGTTGGGGCCCCTTCATCTGTAATGTAAACAGCTGTTTCCTAGGGCTCTTGAAATGAGAATAAGCCCCATTTGTTCCCAGGATTGAGGAAAAGATGCAAAAAGCAGCGCACTGCTTGAAATGGTTTCTTCACCACTACATGTGGACTACACACCACTTTCAGTAAGAAAAACAAGACACATCCCAAAAGATCTTCTGCCTGTTGCAATATACGTGGTGTAACTTGTTTCCTATACAAAGCACCGTGATGTCCCCATCCTGTAGTGAAACAATTAATATGTGGAAAGTCACTGAGAGAGCTTACACTCTATGTAGGATGTATTGGTCATATAGATCACAGAGGACCATATATCTAATGTCCTGTAACAGTCCACTCACCACCTGTGCAATGGATAATAGGAGAGGAAAGGATGTCCTTCATAGGTACTGCCATACAAGGCCAGGGAGGCCAAGGAACCACCGCTGACATCCGCCGATATACCGCGGGTTCCAGCCCCTTCTTGGCGCCTGTGCTGCTTAGGCTTGCCTCATGGCATGTGAAGATGGCTTCCTCCTTGTAGGCCAGCGTGCGTTCCACCTAGTGCGCATGACCGGAAGTGACGTATCTGACGCATGACGTCAACGCGTTTCGCCGATGGGCGTATCTCACTCAGCTTCGTCAGGACCAGAAGGACCTGCGTTCCGCACGCTGACCTACAAGGAGGAAGCCATCTTCACGTGCCATGAGGCAAGCCTAAGCAGCACAGGCGCCCTTTTGGCTAAGATCAAGTGTAGTATCTGTTCTTATCAGTGTCCAGTGGGGGCGCTCCCGACCATTCTAGCTTTGCGGGGATGGTTGTTGTATAGTACCCTCACTGGTATGATGGGGGTCCGGAAGGCTAGTACCGGAGGGACAGAAACCGGGGAGCGCCACGAGTATAAGCTGGGGCCCCGGGAGTAATTCCTCTGAGAAGACTGGAAAGACCCAGTACCTCCTGATTTGGACGGATCTACCTTGGTCTGGCCTGGGGCTGGGGACGCAAACTCAGTGCCCCCTGAGTAGTCGCCTCAGGGGTGTCACTAGTAACACTTGGGTGTGGGACCCCACGGTGTGAAGATGACACATGGTCACTGTTTTTCACTTCTTTTTGCACAGCGCCCTAAGGACCAGGTCTTTTGGCTAAGTCCGGGGCAATTTTTGCTACAGGCCTCAGGGCCCGGTCTGTGCACTATTAGGCACGGTACCACTTTTTTATTTTTTATTTATTTATTTATTTACCACTCCCACGTTTTGTCACTTTTTCTGTTGCTTATGTGTGTGTTTTTCACGGATGGAGGGTGTGGGTCCTCGGGCCTTACCTGAAGTCTAGGGGGAGGATGTGTGGCCCTACGGTTCCTTCCTCCCCTGATCCCTAGGGGGGTTTTCTCTTCGGGAGAACCCCCTCGCCTAGTACTGGATGTCCGGCTTCGGCTGGGCATAAGGAACGGTGGTCCACCAGGCCTTTTGGCCAGGAGGACCAAATGGGAACCTTGTCCCCGTCAGGAGCTTCGTGCCCCGGGGGATCAGGCGAACGGTCCAACCCTTTCGGGGGTAGGACAAACACACCCCTAAGTGCACTTTTTCGTGTGGTGTTCGCACTTGCACTTTTTTTTGTGATCACTTACGGGTTTTTCGTTGTAGTTTGCACGTTTGCAGACTTTAAAAAAAAAAAAACAGGCGCCAAGAAGGGGCTGGAACCCGTGGTATATCGGCGGATGTCAGCGGTGGTTCCTTGGCCTCTCTGGCCTTGTATGGCAGTACCTATGAAGGACATCCTTTCCTCTCCTATTATCCATTGCACAGGTGGTGAGTGGACTGTTACAGGACATTAGATATATGGTCCTCTGTGATCTATATGACCTATACATCCTACATAGAGTGTAAGCTCCTCCAGTGACTTTCCACATATTAATTGTTTCACTACAGGATGGGGACATCACGGTGCTTTGTATAGGAAACAAGTTACACCACGTATATTTCAACAGGCAGAAGATCTTTTGGGATGTGTCTTGTTTTTCTTACTGAAAGTGGTATGTAGTCCACATGTAGTGGTGAAGAAACCATTTCAAGCAGTGCGCTGCTTTTTGCATCTTTTCCTCAATCCTGGGAACAAATGGGGCTTATTCTCATTTCAAGAGCCCTAGGAAACAGCTGTTTACGTTACAGATGAAGGGGCCCCAACCACTTGTGCCGGCACAGGAATGTACTGCATCATATATATGACATAATGTCTTTTTTCATATAGGCCTAGAGGCATGCTTTTCTCTTTTTGACGCTGTCATGGAAATTTTGTATTGTTGGTCGAACTTTAAATGTGTCATATATGAGTGTTATTCATATGTCTCTCGTGTGGCTTAATTAAAGCTCTGAAGGCTGCAATTGGGCCATGCACATGTACAATGTATGTATTACAGTACTCAGCTTGGTAATGGATGAGATGGCAGATCTGCGCTTATAGACCGGCGTGTATACCACCACGGCATTCCATGCGAATGCTGCTGTCAGTAGACCGTGGGCCTGTATCCACATATCAGCAGCATGGTACCGCGTGGGCTTCATAACGCAAGGCGCCAAGCGGTGTGAACTCCACGTGTAGGCTTATGCATATCTTACAACCCATTACTAATCTGAACTGTATCTGGGATGGATGTGTTTTAATAAAGATCGTATCGGGCCCATCCAGGTACAGACTGATATTTTTAGGAGATGCTTGTGCAGAGAATTTACATACCAATAGAAGCTAGTAGGACAGGAAATATGACCTCAGATGGCTCATGGGGGGGAAGGGGAGGAAGTCTGATGACCTCAGAAGACTCATGGGGGAGGACCAGTGATAGATAATAGGAAAGGCTATGCTCCAATTGGAATGTACATCCTCTGTATAGGCAATCCCCATTGCATTGTTCGGTGGGAGGGGATTGACTTTATTCATGTGGGGGGCATGTGTGTATTTTTAATAAAACAGAGAGCTGGGTCTAAAATAAGCCCTTATGTGGATTGCAACCATCCTGAGAGTGTCGTTTGATCATTCTAGGGCAGGGGTCTGCAACCTTTAAGACATAAAGAGCCACTTGGACCCGTTTCCGAGAGGGAAAAAAAGACTGGGAGCCGCAAAACCATTGCAACATTTAAAACAAATCCGACACTGCATATATTGCAAAAAACGCTCTGGTCATGAAGGGGGTTTAAGGGCCCAGTAAGCAAAGGGTTAATCAGGGCCACAGTGTATCGTCATAATCACAATCATAGCCTTAGGTCAGTGGTGGGCAACCTTTTTTTTCGACTGAGCCAAATCTCGCCAAAACCACGATTGAAATTTATTTTGAGAGAAACATTTTTAAAACTGAAAATACATCCCCCATATAGTAATTCATCCCCCCTATAGTAATTCATCCCCCCTATAGTAATTCATCCCCCATATAGTAATTCATCCCCCATATAGTAATTCATCCCCCATATAGTAATTCATCCCCCATAGTAATTCATCCCCCCTATAGTAATTCATCCCCCCTATAGTAATTCATCCCCCATATAGTAATTCATCCCCCCTATAGTAATTCATCCCCCATATAGTAATTCATCCCCCATATAGTAATTCATCCCCCATAGTAATTCATCCCCCCTATAGTAATTCATCCCCCATATAGTAATTCATCCCCCCTATAGTAATTCATTCCCCATATTGTGTGAATTCACTTACCTTTGCTCCGCGCGTTCCTCTCGCTGGGTTCCCGCGCCGTTCTGGTCTTCAGGGCGGACTGTGAGAGGAGAGGAGTTCGTCACGCTGCCCCGCCTACATCCGGGCTGCCCCGCCTACATCCTGACAGCCAATGTTTGCCAGCGGGCGCCCGGCACACAGAAGAGCTGCATTAAAAGAGCCGCGGCTTGCCGACCCTATTGCCTGTCACCTGGTGGGCAGTGTGCTCCGGAGCCGCAGGAAAGGTGAAAAAGAGCCGCATGCGGCTCCGGAGCCGCGGGTTGCCGACACCCGTTCTAGGGTAACGGAGCTCCAATTCTCCCACATCTCAACAGAACCAAAGTATTTGGAGGGGCAGGAATCGTGTAGTTTAGCTGCAGTTGTGGTAAGCGAGATTCGCACAGCTTTATGGGGGATTTCTGCGCATCCAACTGCGAGTACTCACGGTAAGGAGAAATTCGTTAAAGCGAATTTCCAAGACAACGCATACTGTGCTTGCTGCATTGCATACATGTGATACTTATATCCATAGTATATTTTTTGTAATTCCCTGGTTGGGATATAACCATTCTGGTAGGAGCTCAGTCTACATATTATAACCTGTTTCATGATATACCTAGGGTATAATTTTTGGACACACCTCCTTTGGGAAGTGTTCACCTATGCGTTTGTGCTACAGGGACTTTAGACTCTTGTAGTCATTTTCTCTGTTGCACATGCATTCAGACCGGTCTTGGTGTCATTTTATATGGTTTTAGGTCTGTGTGTATTGTCTCTTACTGAGGTGATGGTAAACCAGGGCGACTGCCCACATGTCATATCTATATGTGTAGTAAAGCATCATTTTTGGAAATTTTTCTGAGTGTCACATTCTGTTCATTATGTAGCCGCTTTTTCTGTGAATCTCTTTTCACAAATCCCCTTTTTTTGGGTACAGGAACACCCCCCAGGGTTGATTGGCCGAGGACTAATGTCCCGCCTACGTCCATATCCCCATAAATTGAAGACCCTGAGATATGGACGTTGTGATTGGTATGGAGCCGGTCCTATCGACTGACGTATCACGGACTTTCCCTGACTTGCACCAGTCGCAGGATAGATCTCGGTAAAAGTTTTATTCCCTTTTATTTTATAGTGAAATCATTTGTGTGTCTTCTTGTATTTTTTGTATTTCTGTAACTTTTTATATGTTGTACATATTTTATGCTCCGCCCACTTCGGGAAATTAAATCTTAAAATTAATAAGTGACTTCTGTGTATGTAAGCTCGGGCTCATATCTCCGGAGAGATTGGATTGGATTGCAGTGTCTTTATATGCTCGGTCAAGCTCATTGCCAATCTGTATGCAATCGCCCTGTGTGTGGGCAGATTGTAAAGGAAACAGATCGGCCAGATGGAGATCTGTGTGTGTCCCAGCAGGCCAGTAAAGCTGTTGGGTGGTGGCAGACTACCGTTTGTGGTGTGTCTGGTGTGGGGGGGGTGTGGACAGTGGAAGAGTGATAACACCGGGGTTCAAGCTGTAGGGACTCTAGAAGGGTGTGATTGCTAAACTGCTCCTCAACCCTAATTGTGCACCAGATTGTATATAAGATTTGTATCTGCCTGTGTGTGGTCAGCCAGTTGGATTGGAGTGGAGTCTCCCTCTAGTGGTGGCCAAGAGGTAGTGTCATGGCTGATCTTATATATTCAAAGGTTAGTTCCCCTCATTCCCTCTTTACCCCGAGTCACGGCCACACGTGTGCGCCTTGGTTAGCTAGTCGCTGTGGGCGTGTGGGTTGGATCCGTGACACCTCCATCCCTCCCTCTCTCTATCCCTCCCTCCCTCTCTCCATCCATCCCTCCTCCCTCTCTCCATTCCATCCATCCCTCCCTCTCTCCATTCCTCCATCCATCCCTCCTTCTCTCCATTCCTCCATCCATCCATCCCTCCTCCTCTCCATCCATCCATCCCTCCTCCTCTCCATTCCTCCATCCCTCCCTCCTCCTCTCCATTCCTCCATCCATCCCTCCTTCTCTCCATTCCTCCATCCATCCATCCCTCCTCCTCTCCATCCATCCATCCCTCCCTCTCTCCATCCATCCATCCCTCTCTCCATCCATCCATCCCTCCTCCCTCTCGCCATCCCTCCATCACTCTCTCCATCCATCCCTCCTCCCTCTCTCCATCCCTCCTCCCTCTCTCCATCCCTCCTCCCTCTCTCCATCCATCCATCCCTCCCTCTCTCCATCCCTCCCTCTCTCCATCCATCCCTCTCTCCATCCATCCATCCCTCTCTCCATCCATCCATCCCTCTCTCCATCCATCCCTCCTCCCTCTCTCCATCCCTCCTCCCTCTCTCCATCCATCCCTCTCTCCATCCATCCCTCCCTCTCTCCATCCATCCCTCTCTCCATCCATCCATCCCTCCCTCTCTCCATCCATCCCTCTCTCTATCCATCCATCCCTCCCTCTCTCCATCCATCCCTCCCTCTCTCCATCCCTCCCTCTCTCCATCCATCCATCCATCCCTCTCTCCATCCATCCCTCCCTCCATTCCTCCATCCCTCCCTCCCTCTCTCCATTCCTCCATCCCTCCCTCCCTCTCTCCATTCCTCCATCCATCCCTCCTCCCTCTCTCCATCCATCCCTCCATCCCTCTCTCCATCCATCCCTCTCTCCATCCATCCCTCCCTCCCTCTCTCCATTCCTCCATCCCTCCTCCCTCTCTCCATCCATCCCTCCTCCTTCTCTCCATCCATCCCTCTCTCCATCCATCCCTCCTCACTCGCTCCATCCATCCCTCCCTCTCTCTATCCGCCATGCTCTCAGATTCCGTCTGTCAATCATCAGTCAGTCCTCGGTGACGGATTTGTCGTGTCGGCACTTGTCGGCATTCCTGAATCGATATTTCGGACAGACGCCCCCCCCCGGCTCCGCCCCAGCTCTCAGCACATGGAAAGTTCTGGATTTGCCGTGTTTTGTGGTTCTGAGTGAGATTCCCCCATCCTCCGTCTTCCATACAGATTTGTCCCTGCAGAGGACCGCCATGACCCCGTCCGCCGTCTCCTGGGGTCTCCTCTCCGCCCTGCTGGTCCTGAGTGTCCGGGGGGACGTCCCGGAGCAAATGTCCGACATCCAGAACAAGGCGGTGCGGCTGGTGATGGAGAATCTCCATAAGAAGAACAATATCAGGAGCGGGTTCAGGATTGTCTCCGTACTGCGGGAGAGCGAGCAGGTAAGTAGGGTCCTTGTCACTGTCATGTGATTTCTCTCCTGTGACCCCCAATGTCATTTCCTATCCTGTGACCCCCAATCTCCTCATTTCCTGTCCTGTGACCCCCAATCTCATTTCCTACCGTGGTGACCCCCAATCTCCTCATTTAAGGTCCTGTGACCCCCAATCTTCTCATTTCCTGTCCTGTGACCCCCCCCCCAGTCCCCTCATTTCCTGTCCTCTGACCCCCAATCTCATTTCCTGCCATGATGAACCCCAGTCCCCTCATTTCCTGTCCTGTGACCCCCAATCTCCTCATTTCCTGTCCTGTGACCCCACCAGTCTCATGTCCTGTCCTGTGACCTCCCAGTCCCCTCATTTCCTGTCCTGGGACCCCCCCAGTCCCCTCTTTTCTTGTCCTATGACCCCCAGCCCCCTAATTTCCTGCCATGGTGACCCCCCGTCCCCTCATTTCCTGTACTGTGACCCCCAGTCCCCTCATTTCCTCTCCTGTGACCCCCAGTCCCCTCATTTTCTGTCCTGATGACCCCCTGTTCCCTTATTTCCTATCCTCTAACCCCCCAGTTTCCTCATTTCCTGCCGTGGTGATCCCTAGTCCTCTCGGTTCCTGTCCTGTGACCTCCCCATTCCCATCATTTCCTGTCCTGTGACCCCCCAGTCCTCTCATTGCCTGTCCTGTGACCCCCCCCCCCTCATTGCCTGTCCTGGAGACATCCAGTTCACTCATCTTCTCTCCAGAACACCCCTGATCCCCTCATGTCCTGTTCTGAAGATCTCTGGTCCCACCATGTCCTCTCCCTGGTGACCCTCAATCCGTAGCACCCCAATAAAGGTCCGCTCTGAGGTCCCAGGTTCTATTCCTGCTAGTGCAGCAGCCAGGCGAACAGCAACTTCCACACCTCTGAATGAGGAGAGCCCAGTCTAGGGGTTGCCTTTGTACCAGTTTATTGCAGGTTACCCTGGATGGGGACCATGGAGATGAGGGACAGTCCAGAACTTTGCACTGAAATATGAGGACTGCAGGTTCTTAGCACCATAGTCCTCCATGAAGTGGGCAGTCCTGGTGCACCATCAGCCGGGTCCCAGGCCAGGCAAGCCTTGATGGTCACTGAGATACCTTCTTCCTGAGATCAGTACTCATGGTGGCTCCTGGGCTTGGATGTCTCCCTCAGACTCAAGGAGGTAGGTTCCTACGTAGGACCACCCAAAGAGATCCTCAGTGGGACTCCTCTTGTAGCTCCCCAAAGGCTGGTGGGCAGCTGAACCCCCTTAGATACGCTGGGACCCTGGTGAGCAGGTAGAACCTTTAGCAGGATGTCCAGGGAGGGCAGGCAACCCAACCCCTCCACCTGACTGGGGACCTCTTCTACTGGAGAAGAACCCTGCTTCTGCTCTCTGGGGTTCCAGACTATTTATACACCCCCACCATCCCCCATCTCCACCTGGACGCACCTCTCCAGGGATTGGCTGGAGCTGCATAAATATTCTGGCTACCTACTTGACTCTCCCGCCCACTATATTCTGGAAATCTCCCCTCATTGCCTGTCCTGGTGACACCCATTCCCCTCATTTCCTGTCCTGGAGACCCCAGTCCCCTCATTTCCTGTCCTGGTGACACGCATACCCCTCATTTCCTATCCTGAAGACCCCAGTCCCCTCATTTCCTGTCCTGGTGACACCCAGTCCCCTCATTTCCAGTCCTGGAGACCCAGTCCCCTTCATTTTCTGTCCTGGTGACACCTATTCCCCTCGTTTCCTGTCCTGGAGACCTAGTCCCCTTCATTTTCTGTCCTGGTGACACCTATTCCCCTCGTTTCCTGTCCTGGAGACCCCAGTCCCCTTCATTTCCTGTCCTGGTGACACCCATTCCCCTCATTTCCTTTCCTGGAGATCCCAGTCCCCTTCATTTCCTGTCCTGGTGACACCCATTCCCCTCATTTCCTGTCCTGGAGACCCCAGTCCCCTCATTTCCTGTCCTGGTGACACGCATACCCCTCATTTCCTATCCTGGAGACCCCAGTCCCCTCATTTCCTGTCCTGGTGACACCCAGTCCCCTCATTTCCAGTCCTGGAGACCCAGTCCCCTTCATTTTCTGTCCTGGTGACACCTATTCCCCTCGTTTCCTGTCCTGGAGACCCCAGTCCCCTTCATTTCCTGTCCTGGTGACACCCATTCCCCTCATTTCCTTTCCTGGAGATCCCAGTCCCCTTCATTTCCTGTCCTGGTGACACCCATTCCTCTCATTTCCTTTCTTGGAGACCCCAGTCCCCTCATTTCCTGTCCTGGAGACTGTTGGTCCCATCATTTCCTGCTCTATTGAACCTCATTCACTTATTTCCTGTCCAAGTGACCCCCTGGCTCCCTCATTTCCTATCCTGGAGACCTCTGGTCCCCTCATTTCCTGCCCTGGAGACCACTGGTCCCCTCATTTCCTGTCCTGGAGACCTCTGATCCCCCAATTTCCTGTCCTGCAGACCTCTGGTCCCATCATTTCCTGCTCTATTGACCCTCTTTCACATATTTCCTGTCCAAATGACCCCCTGGCTCCCTCATTTCCTGTCCAGGTGTCCCCCGGTTTCCTAATTTCCTGGAGACCTCTAGTCCCATAATTTCTTTTTCTATTGAACCTCGCTTATTTCCTGTACAAGTGACCCCCTGGCTACCTCATTTCCTATCTTGGGGACCTTCAAGCACTTTATTTTCTTTCACGGTGACTCTTGAGTCCCCTCATTTCCTGTCCAGGTGTCCCCCGGTTTCCTAATTACCTGTCCAGGTGTCCCCCAGTTTCCTCATTTCCTGTCCAGGTGTCCCCCAGTTTCCTCATTTCCTGTCCAGGTGTCCCCCGGTTTCCTCATTTCCTGTCCAGGTGTCCCCCAGTTTCCTCATTTCCTGTGCAGGTGTCCCTCAGTTTCCTCATTTCCTGTCCAGGTGTCCCCCAGTTTCCTCATTTCCTGTGCAGGTGTCCCCCAGTTTCCTCATATCCTGTCCCGGTGTCCCCTGGTTTCCTCATTTCTTCTCCTGGTGACATCCGTTACCCTAGATTTTTTAATGGACTTCTCCCCCTTTCATTTCTTGTCCTGGAGATCATTGGTTCCCTTAATTCTTGTCCTGGTGACCCCCATGCACTAATTTTCAGTCCAGGTGACCCAGGGTTCCCCCAACACTGACACCACCCAAAGAGAGATGATGGAGAGGGGAACCAAAGGACAAGGTGGGGGTTTAAACACAGGGGGCCAACCCTACACTGCCCCCATCCAAGGGGAGATGAGGTGGGGGTGGGGGTAAAGCACAGGGTAGTGTCCAATACAGGGGGCCAACCCACCCCTACACTGCCAACATCCGAAGGTAGAATAGGGAGAGAGGGGAACCAAAGGACGGGGTGCCCCTACACTGCCACCATCTGAAGGAAGATGAGGTAAAGGGACCCAAAGGACGGGGTGAGGCCCACCAAAGGTGCCCCTACACTGCCACCATCTGAAGGAAGATGAGGTAAAGGGACCCAAAGGACGGGGTGAGGCCCACCAAAGGTGCCCCTACACTGCCACCATCTGAAGGAAGATGAGGTAAAGGGACCCAAAGGACGGGGTGGGGTCGAATACAGGGGACCAACCAATGCCCACACTGCCACCACCTGAGAAGAGAAAGAGAAGGGGACTAAAGGACAAAGTGGAGTCCAATATAAGGGACCAACACACCCCTAAACTGCCACCATTTGTAGGGAGAGGAGAGAAAGAGAGATCGAAGGACAGAGTGGGGTCCAATACAGGGGACCAGCCAACCCCTACACTGCCACCATCTAATGTGGGAAGAGACAGAAGGAGTCCACAGGACATGGCGGGGACCGACACAGGGGGCCAACCCTCCCCTACACTGCCCCCATCCAAAGGGAGAAAATAGAGAGGGGATCCGAAGGACAAAGTGGGGTCCAATACAAAGGGCCAACCCTCCCCTACACTGCCCCCATCCAAAGAGAGAACATAGAGAGGGATCCAAAGGACAAAGTGGGGTCCAAAACAGGGGGCCAACCCACCCTTACACTGACCCCATCCAAAGAGAGAAAATAGAGAGAGGATTTGAAGGACAAAGTGGGGTCCAATACAGGGAGCCAACCCTCCCCTACACTGCCCCCATCCAAAGAGAGAACATAGAAAGGGGATTCAAAGGACAAAGTGGGGTCCAATACAGGGGGCCAACCCTCCCCTACCCTGCCCCCATCCAAAGAGAGAACATAGAAAGGGGATTCAAAGGACAAAGTGGGGTCCAATACAGGGGGCCAACCCTCCCCTACCCTGCCCCCATCCAAAGAGAGAACATAGAGAGGGATCCAAAGGACAAAGTGGGGTCCAATACAGGGGGCCAACCCTCCCCTACACTGCCCCCATCCAAAGAGAGAACATAGAAAGGGGATTCAAAGGACAAAGTGGGGTCCAATACAGGGGGCTAACCCACCCCTACACTGCTCCCATCCAAAAAGAGAAAATAGAGAGAGGATCTGAAGGACAAAGTGGGGTCCAATACAGGGGGCCAACCCACCCCTACACTGCCCCCATCCAAAGAGAGAACATAGAGAGGGATCCAAAGGACAAAGTGGGGTCCAAAACAGGGGGCTAACCCACCCCTACACTGCCCCCATCCAAAAAGAGAAAATAGAGAGAGGATCTGAAGGACAAAGTGGGGTCCAATACAGGGGGCCAACCCACCCCTACACTGCCCCCATCCAAAGAGAGAACATAGAGAGGGATCCAAAGGACAAAGTGGGGTCCAAAACAGGGGGCTAACCCACCCCTACACTGCCCCCATCCAAAAAGAGAAAATAGAGAGAGGATCTGAAGGACAAAGTGGGGTCCAATACAGGGGGCCAACCCTCCCCTACACTGCCCCCATCCAAAGAGAGAACATAGAGAGGGATCCAAATATCCCTTGTCTCTGGAATATTCGTGGAGTCTCCGGGGTTAATCAGAGCTGAACGCAGTTTGTGCCCCGAGGGGAAGCGTTTTCCTGCGCGCGGGCCCCGTCCTGTGTGGTGATCGGAGTGAAGGGCCCCTCAGGCACAATCCAGGGAACTGACAACGAATGACACCATCAGTCTGCTGGGGGGCAGATCCCGGAGATCTCCAGGTGTGAAGGATTACGAAATATACAAAGAGGAAGAGAGAACTTTTATTAGTTCTGCTCAGTACATCTGTATGGGGCCCATTCACAGCATGGGGCCCATTACAGCAGGGCGGGGCATAAGGAGCCATTGTGCCCCGCGTTCAATGAATATTGCCCCAACGCACTCACACAGGGGGCGGGTCTATCGTAGACGTCCATGCAAGGCATTGGGGCCCATTCACAGCAGGGCGGGGCATAAGGAGCCATCATACCCCGTGTTCAATGAATATCGCCCCAACGCACTCACACAGGGGGCGGGTCTATGGAAGACGTCCATGCAAGGCATTGGGGCTCATTCACAGCAGGGCGGGGCATAAGGAGCCATCATACCCCGTGTTCAATGAATATCGCCCCAACGCACTCACACGGGGGGCGGGTCTATGGAAGACGTCCATACAAGGCATTGGGGCTCATTCACAATCAATGGAATCCATAATGGAGGCACATAAAACGCACCGCATGTCTGCACTGCTGCAACACGCAACACGCAACGTGTTCCCTTCTGATGGAGAAGTACAATAATCTCTGATGATCCCGCCAGAAATATCATCACTTCCTATACTCTACTCAGATCAGTGACTCCCAGCTATCTATATGGACTACAGAACACCTCCCCTGTGACTGAGACGGCTGAGAAGGGGGAGGTGTTCTGTAGTCCTGACCAAAGGTGACAACACGGCTCCTCGTGCAGTACAGTACAGTGAGTGTTGTCACCACAGGACAGGAAGTGTGTAACTGGCAGGATCACCAGGAAAAACAAATCCGATGCAGCCGCCAAATCTAAGAACGGGAATGGCGGATACACGTCAGATAATTCACCGATTCTGCCTGACCAACCGTCATGTGAAACGAACGTTTATCAGATACGTCTTCCATCCCCCGAGTCCAGCTCCGCCTCCCTGTAGATTGTGAGCTCACATGGCCAACGGCCTCCTCCTCCTCCATGTCTTGGACTGTATTATGTAAACCATCTAACTATTGGCACCTAAATCCGGAATAATAATACAAATAAATATAATAATAATAATAATAATAATAAAAAAAAAATAATAATAATAAAAATAAATATAATAATAATAAAAATAATAATAAAAATAATAATAAAAACAAATATAATAATAATAATAAAAATAATAATAAAAACAAATATAATAATAATAATAATAATAATAAAAATAAATATAATAATAATAAAAAAAAAATAATAATAAAAATATAATAATAATAATAATAAAAATAATAATAAAAATAAATATAATAATAATAATAAAAATAATAATAAAAACAAATATAATAATAATAATAATAATAATAATAAAAATAAATATAATAATAATAATAAAAAAATAATAATAATAAAAATACATATAATAATAATAAAAATAATAATAATAAAAACAAATATAATAATAATAATAAAAATAAATATAATAATAATAATAAAAACAAATATAATAATAATAAAAATACATATAATAATAATAAAAATAATAATAATAAAAACAAATATAATAATAATAATAAAAATAAATATAATAATAATAATAAAAAAATAATAATAATAAAAATATAATAATAATAATAATAATAATAAAAATAAATATAATAATAACAATAAAAATAATAATAATAAAAATAAATATAATAATAATAAAAATAACTATTATAATGATAAAGATGATAATGATTATAATAATAATAATATTATGTTTATCAATGTCATAATTATTTTTATTATTAATTATAATACTATTAATAATAATAATAACTATTATTATTTTTATTATTATTATATTTATTTTTATTATTATTATTTTTATTGTTATTATTATATTTATTTTTATTATTATTTTTATTATTATTATTATTATTATTATTATTATATTTTTATTATTATTATTTTTTTATTATTATTATTATATTTATTTTTATTATTATTATTATATTTGTTTTTATTATATTTATTTTTATTATTATTATTATATTTGTTTTTATTATATTTATTTTTATTATTATTATTTTTATTATTATTATTATTAACCCCTCGCCCTCCAGAGGATTTACCCCCCTTAATGACCACGCCTCTTTTTGCTACTCGGCGCTGCACTAATTCAACTGATAATTGCGCGGTCATGCAATGCTGCACCCAAACGAAATTTACGTCCTTTTTTCACACAAATAGAGCTTTCTTTCGGTGGTATTTGATCACCTGTGCGCTTTTTATTTTTCACGCTATAAACAAAAAATTTTGAAGAAAAACAATATTTTTTACTTTCAGCTATAAATAATATATAGTAAACTCAAAGTTGGTTATAAATTTAGGCCAAAATGTCTCCCGCTCCATGTTTTTGGTAAACAAAATCCCAATAAGTGTATATTGATTGCTTTGTGTGACAGTTATCGCGTCTACAAACTATGGGATAGATACTGCAATTTACACCATTTTCTGCTATACAGCGCTGCGCTAGTTTAACGGACAATTGCGCGGTCATGCAATACGGTACATAAATGAAATTTACATCCTTTTTTCCCCACAAATTGAGCTTTCTTTCGGTGGTATTTGATCACCTGTGCGGTTTTTATTTTTTGCGCTATAAAAAAAAGGCTGACAATTTTGAGGAAAAAAAACAATAATTTGGACTTTTTGCTATAAAACATGTCCAGTAAAAAAAAAATTTAAAAATCAAATTTAGTCATAAATTTCTGCCAAAATGCATTCTGCGACATGTCTTTGGTACAAAAATCCCAATACGTGTAAATTAATTGGTTTACGTGAAAGTTATAGCATTTACAAATGGCGGGAAAGATACTGGGATTTTTAGTTTTTTTTTTATACTAATAATGGCGGCGATCAGCGACTTATGGCGGCAATCAGTGACTTATGGTGACGATCAGTGACTTATGGTGACGATCAGTGACTTATGGTGGCGATCAGTGACTTATGGTGGCGATCAGTGACTTATGGCGGGGATCAGTGACTTATGGCGGGGATCAGTGACTTATGGCGGGGATCGGTGACTTATGGCGGGGATCAGTGACTTATGGCGGGGATCGGTGACTTATGGCGGGGATCGGTGACTTATGGTGGCGATCAGTGTCTTATGGCAGCAATCAGTGACTTATGGCGGGGATCAGTGACTTATGGTGACGATCAGTGACTTATGGCGGCAATCAGTGACTTATGGTGACGATCAGTGACTTATGGTGACGATCAGTGACTTATGGTGGCGATCAGCGACTTATGGTGGCGATCAGTGACTTATGGCGGGGATCAGTGACTTATGGCGGGGATCGGTGACTTATGGCGGGGATCAGTGACTTATGGCGGGGATCGGTGACTTATGGCGGGGATCGGTGACTTATGGTGGCGATCAGTGTCTTATGGCAGCAATCAGTGACTTATGGCGGGGATCAGTGACTTATGGCGGGGATCGGTGACTTATGGCGGCGATCAGTGACTTATGGCGGGGATCGGTGACTTATGGCGGCGATCAGTGTCTTATGGCAGCAATCAGTGACTTATGGCAGCAATCAGTGACTTATGGCGGGGATCAGTGATTTATGGCAGCAATCAGTGACTTATGGCGGCGATCAGTGACTTATGGCGGGGATCAGTGTCTTATGGCGGGGATCAGTGACTTATGGCGGGGATCAGTGACTTATGGCGGGGATCAGTGATTTATGGCAGCAATCAGTGTCTTATGGCAGCAATCAGTGACTTATGGCAGCAATCAGTGACTTATGGCGGGGATCAGTGTCTTATGGCGGGGATCAGTGACTTATGGCGGGGATCAGTGACTTATGGCGGGGATCAGTGACTTATGGCGGGGATCGGTGACTTATGGCGGGGATCAGTGACTTATGGCGGGGATCGGTGACTTATGGCGGGGATCGGTGACTTATGGTGGCGATCAGTGTCTTATGGCAGCAATCAGTGACTTATGGCGGCGATCAGTGACTTATGGCGGGGATCAGTGACTTATGGCGGGGATCAGTGACTTATGGCGGGGCTTATGGCGGGGATCAGTGATTTATGGCGGGGATCAGTGACTTATGGCGGGGATCAGTGATTTATGGCGGGGATCAGTGACTTATGGCGGGGATCAGTGACTTATGGCGGGGATCAGTGACTTATGGCGGGGATCAGTGACTTATGGCGGGGATCAGTGACTTATGGCGGGGATTAGTGATTTATGGCGGGGTTCAGTGACTTATGGCGGGGATCAGTGACTTATGGCGGGGATCAGTGATTTATGGCGGGGATTAGTGATTTATGGCGGGGATCAGTGATTTATGGCGGGGATCAGTGACTTATGGCGGGGATCAGTGATTTATGGCGGGGATCAGTGACTTATGGTGGGGATCAGTGATTTATGGCGGGGATCAGTGATTTATGGCGGTGATCAGTGACTTATGGCGGGGATCAGTGATTTATGGCGGGGATCAGTGATTTATGGCGGGGATCAGTGATTTATGGCGGGGATCAGTGACTTATGGCGGGCATCAGTGATTTATGGTGGGAATGCGGTGGACATTCTAACATTGGGGGGTACTGACTTGGGGTCACTGACATCCCCAGTGACACCAATACAGTGATCAGTGCAAAAAAAAAAAACACTGACACTGTACTAATGGCACTGGGGAGGAAGGGGTTAAGTTGATTTTTCAGGGAAGGGTTAACTGTGTGAGGGGGAGTGTTTTACTAGAGGGCGGGGCAAGGCGTATGTGTGCTGCAGGGAACACCGCTGATCGGGAGTGATAAACTCTTCTGTCCTGATCAGCGTGTCAGGAGCTGTCAGGGAACTGACAGAAAGTACAGCTACTGCAGCTGTGCTCTCTGTCAGTGATTGCTGTCAATTGTCAGGACATAGCCGGTAACGACCGGCTGTAACCCGGCGACTGACATCCGTGGCCGTGATCGGCGGGACAGGTAGGGCAGCAGCACGCCTCGCACGCGCCCCCCTACCTGTTTACAAAACACACGTTTTAAATTGTGGTTTTGCCCAGCCGCGCCGCCCTGCCGCCGTATTTCTACAGTGATTGGGCAGCATGTGGTTAATAATAAAAATAATATCAATAATAATTATAAGAATGATAAACATGATAATATTAGTAATAATCATAACTATAATGATGGTATTTTATAAATATTATATTTAACATCTTTATAATTATTATTAACCCCTTCCATACCGGGCACTCTCCCCCCTTCCATCCCGGGCACTCTCCCCCCTTCCATCCCGGGCACTCTCCCCCCTTCCATCCCGGGCACTCTCCCCCCTTCCATACCGGGCACTCTCCCCCCCTTCCATACCGGGCACTCTCCCCCCCTTCCATACCGGGCACTCTCCCCCCCCTTCCAGTCCGGACACTCTCCCCCCCTTGCATACCGGGCACTTTCCCCCCCTTCCATCCCGGGCACTTTCCCCCCCTTCCATCCCGGGCACTCTCCCCCCTTCCATACCGGGCACTCTCCCCCCCTTCCATACCGGGCACTCTCCCCCCCTTCCATACCGGGCACTCTCCCCCCTTCCATACCGGGCACTCTCCCCCCTTCGTGCCCCCCAGGCCATTTTTCAGGTCTCAGCGCTCTCACACTTTGAATGACGATTGCGCGGTCATACAACATTGTACCCAAACTAAAATTTTATCATTTTCTTCACACAACTAGAGCTTTCTTTTGGTGGTATTTAATCACTGCTGGGGTTTTATTTTTTGCTAAATTATCAAAAAAAGGCCGAAAATTTTGAAAAAAAAACCACGTTTTTCTTTGTTTCTGTTGCAAAAGTTTACAAATAAATAATTGTTCTTCATAAATTTAGGCCGACATGTATTCTGCTCCATTTCTGGGGTGAAAATAACCCAAATTAGGATGTATTATTTATCTGTAGGGAAGTTATAGAGTTCACAAACTATGGGATAGATCTGAATATTGATCAATCCTGAAGTACTGACAGCCAATCTAATTTCTTGAGGTCCAAGAATGTCAGAACAGTACAGATATCCCCCAAATGTCAGGACAGTACAGATATCCCCCAAATGTCAGGACAGTACAGATATCCCCCCCAAATGTCAGGACAGTACAGATATCCCCCAAATGTCAGGACGGTACAGATATCCCCCAAATGTCAGGACGGTACAGATATCCCCCAAATGTCAGGACGGTACAGATATCCCCCAAATGTCAGGACAGTACAGATATCCCCCAAATGTCAGGACAGTACAGATATCCCCCAAATGTCAGGACAGTACAGATATCCCCCAAATGTCAGGACAGTACAGATATCCCCCAAATGTCAGAACAGTACAGATATCCCCCAAATGTCAGAACAGTATGGATATCCCCCAAATGTCAGAACAGTATGGATATCCCCCAAATGTCAGAACAGTACAGATATCCCCCAAATGTCAGAACGGTACAGATATCCCCCAAATGTCAGAACGGTACAGATATCCCCCAAATGTCAGAACGGTACAGATATCCCCCAAATGTCAGGACGGGACAGATATCCCCCAAATGTCAGGACGGTACAGATATCCCCCAAATGTCAGGACAGTACAGATATCCCCCAAATGTCAGGACAGTACAGATATCCCCCAAATGTCAGGACGGGACAGATATCCCCCAAATGTCAGGACGGTACAGATATCCCCCAAATGTCAGGACAGTACAGATATCCCCCAAATGTCAGGACAGTACAGATATCCCCCAAATGTCAGGACGGTACAGATATCCCCCAAATGTCAGGACAGGACAGATATCCCCCAAATGTCAGAACAGGACAGATATCCCCCAAATGTCAGGACGGTACAGATATCCCCCAAATGTCAGGACGGTACAGATATCCCCCAAATGTCAGGACAGGACAGATATCCCCCAAATGTCAGAACAGTACAGATATCCCCCAAATGTCAGGACGGTACAGATATCCCCCAAATGTCAGGACAGGACAGATATCCCCCAAATGTCAGGACGGGACAGATATCCCCCAAATGTCAGGACACTACAGATATCCCCCAAATGTCAGGACGGTACAGATATCCCCCAAATGTCAGGACGGTACAGATATCCCCCAAATGTCAGGACGGTACAGATATCCCCCAAATGTCAGGACAGTACAGATATCCCCCAAATGTCAGGACGGTACAGATATCCCCCAAATGTCAGGACAGGACAGATATCCCCCAAATGTCAGGACGGGACAGATATCCCCCAAATGTCAGGACACTACAGATATCCCCCAAATGTCAGGACGGTACAGATATCCCCCAAATGTCAGGACGGGACAGATATCCCCCAAATGTCAGGACAGGACAGATATCCCCCAAATGTCAGAACAGTACAGATATCCCCCAAATGACCCCTTTTTGCAGAGTAGACAGTCCGACGTACTTCATAAGAGGAATAGCGAGATTTTAAGTTGTATTTTTTTGTCATAGTTTTTTGGAAAGTGAAAAAATAAAAAAAATTATTTTCACTATTTTTTTTTCCATCCTGTCACCAGTGCAGTGTCATCATATAACTGGCATGGCGGTGATCAGGGACACTGACTGGTGACAGGATGAAAAAAATATATATATTTTTTTATGTTAACTTTTTTATTAGATTTATTTTCTTTTTTTTTAAGATTTGTTTTTCATATTTTATATTTCACTATGTCCAAAGTAGTACAATGTTACCATAGTAACCATACAATAGTATCACAGTAACATTGTACTACTTTGGGGAAGTGATCAGTATTTTTTTTTTTTACACAATTTGCTATAAGCAATCATTTACCTGAATGACATCGATTCATTCAGGTTTTTTTGTTTATGTGCTTAGCTGTGATTTGGCCACAGCTAATCACATGACATGTGCATGTGACCTCTGTGACCAATCACAGCTAGGCACTAGTATACAATGGATGGTATGAATGAAGCCATCCATTGTATACAACTGTCATGTGACCCGCTGTGATTGGTCACAGCAGGTCACATGGTACCGGCAACGGGGGCCGGTACTCAGATCTGTCATCGGCCGTGTCCGAGGTACATGGTCGGTGACAGATCACGCCGCTGAGCGGCTCTGCAGGAGTGCGAACTGCGCATGTGCGGGAGGACGCCAAATGGCGGCCTCCCAGAAAGCTAGAGCATTTTTCTGGACGCCAAACAGCCATAGGCCGGGCGTCAAATAGGTAATATTATGATCATTATTATTATCGTCATTATAATTGTTATTATTATTATTGTCATTATAATTGTTATTATTATTATTGTTATTATTGTTATTATCATTATTATTATTATTATTATTATCATTATTATTGTTATTATTATTGTTATTATTATTGTTATTATTATTATTGTTATTATTATTATTATTATTATTATTATTATTGTTATTATCATTATTATTAATAATAATAATATTAATGATCATAAGAATAATAATAA
Organism: Staurois parvus; assembly: GCF_062004578.1. NCBI lineage: Eukaryota > Metazoa > Chordata > Amphibia > Anura > Ranidae > Staurois > Staurois parvus. The sequence continues at coordinate 200,158 of NW_028319435.1, forward strand.
TAACAATTATAATGATAACACCACTCTGAGTCCGGACACTCGCAGGTCGTTGTTACATCGCCTGTTGGTGTTGGACATTTGTTTCTCCATCCAGTACAAAAACACACAGACACACATTCACCTCCGTGTGATCTCAATGATTCTGTCGTTAATCAGCCCCTCCCCCTCAGTGTGCGCTGAGCTCCTCCCCCCGGAGTCCTGGAATGGCTCATCCTCGGTGGAGGTCTCCTCCTGCTGTCCCGGCTCAGTACTGCCCGCAGGTGACACCGTCTGTACCCGGGGGAATGTCCTTCCTCTGCGGGACACAAAACACCCCGGAGTCAGAACAGAGCCCCCCCAATATCAGAGCCCCCCTTATATCACAGCCCCCCCTAATATCACAGCCCCCCTTACATCAGAGTCCCCCCCTTACATCACAGCTCCCCTCTTCACCGACCCGCACTCCCCTCTTCACCGACCCGCACTCCCCTCTTCACCGACCCGCACTCCCCTCTTCACCGACCCGCACTCCCCTCTTCACCGACCCGCACTCTCCTCTTCACCGACCCGCACTCCCCTCTTCACTGACCCGCACTCCCCTCTTCACCGACCCGCACTCCCCTCTTCACCGACCCGCACTCTCCTCTTCACCGACCCGCACTCCCCTCTTCACCGACCCGCACTCCCCTCTTCACCGACCCGCACTCCCCTCTTCACGCAACTTCACTCTCCTCTCTTCCTTCCAGGAACTGGATGACGGTCTGTTTGTGAGTGTGGAGATCGGCCTGAAACAGACGAATTGCCCGAAGGATGAGTGGGAGAACGCGGAGTGCGGGACCGTCAGGGGCGGGGTGAGGAGCGATGAGGATTTCATGTTTCTACCTATTTTATAGTATGATGAGTGATCCCAGGCGGGAGAGCGAAGAGGATGACATGCAGCCGGTGATGTGTGCGCAGTACAGCCATTGCAGCGAGGAGGACTCCTGACAACAGCCATTGCAGCGAGGAGGACTCCTGACAACAGGCGTGCGGCGAGGAGGACTCCTGACAACAGGCGTGCGGCGAGGAGGACTCCTGACAACAGGCGTGCGGCGAGGAGGACTCCTGACAACAGGCGTGCGGCGAGGAGGACTCCTGACAACAGGCGTGCGGCGAGGAGGACTCCTGACAACAGGCGTGCGGCGAGGAGGATTCCTGACAACCGGCGTACGGCGAGGCAGACTCCTGACAACAGACATGCGGCGAGGAGGACTCCTGACAACGGGTGTGCGACAAGGCGGACTCCTGACAACAGGCGTGCGGCGAGGAGGACTCCTGACAACAGGCGTGCGGCGAGGAGGATTCCTGACAACCGGCGTGCGGCGAGGAGGACTCCTGACAACGGGCGTGCGGCGAGGAGGACTCCTGACAACAGGCGTGCAGCGAGGAGGACTCCTGACAACAGGCGTGCGGCGAGGAGGACTCCTGACAACAGGCGTGCGGCGAGGAGGACTCCTGACAACAGGCGTGCGGCGAGGAGGATTCCTGACAACCGGCGTACGGCGAGGCAGACTCCTGACAACAGACATGCGGCGAGGAGGACTCCTGACAACGGGTGTGCGACAAGGCGGACTCCTGACAACGGTCGTGCGGCGAGAAAGACTCCTGACAACAGACATGCGGCGAGGAGGACTCCTGACAACGGGCGTGCGGCGAGGAGGACTCCTGACAACAGGCGTGCGGCGAGGAGGATTCCTGACAACCGGCGTACGGCGAGGCAGACTCCTGACAACAGACATGCGGCGAGGAGGACTCCTGACAACGGGTGTGCGACAAGGCGGACTCCTGACAACGGTCATGCGGCGAGAAAGACTCCTGACAACGGGCGTGCGGCAAGGAAGACTCCTGACAACGGGCGTGCGGCGAGGAAGACTCCTGACAACGGGCGTGCGGAGAGGCGGACTCCTGACAACGGGCGTGCGGGGAGGAGGACTCCTGACAACAGGCGTGCAGCGAGGAGGACTCCTGACAACAGGCGTGCGGCGAGGAGGATTCCTGACAACCGGCGTGCGGCGAGGCAGACTCCTGACAACGGGCGTGCGGCGAGGAGGACTCCTGACAACGGGCGTGCGGCGAGGAGGACTCCTGACAACAGGCGTGCAGCGAGGAGGACTCCTGACAACAGGCGTGCGGCGAGGAGGACTCCTGACAACAGGCGTGCGGCGAGGAGGATTCCTGACAACCGGCGTGCGGCGAGGCAGACTCCTGACAACAGGCGTGCGGCGAGGAGGACTCCTGACAACGGGCGTGCGGCGAGGAGGACTCCTGACAACGGGCATGCGGCGAGGCGGACTCCTGACAACGGGCGTGCGGCGAGGAAGACTCCTGACAACAGGCGTGCGGAGAGGAGGACTCCTGACAACAGGCGTGCAGCGAGGAGGACTCCTGACAACAGGCGTGTGGCGAGGAGGATTCCTGACAACCGGCGTGCGGCGAGGCAGACTCCTGACAACAGGCATGCGGCGAGGAGGACTCCTGACAACGGGCGTGCGGCGAGGCTGACTCCTGCCAACGGGCGTGCGGCGAGGAGGACTCCTGACAACGGGCATGCGGCGAGGAGGACTCCTGACAACGGGCGTGCGGCGAGGCTGACTCCTGCCAACGGGCGTGCGGCGAGGAGGACTCCTGACAACAGGCATGCGGCGAGGAGGACTCCTGCCAACGGGCGTGCGGCGAGGCTGACTCCTGCCAACGGGCGTGCGGCGAGGAGGACTCCTGACAACGGGCATGCGGCGAGGCGGACTCCTGACAACGGGCGTGCGGCGAGGAGGACTCCTGACAACAGGCGTGTGGCGAGGAGGATTCCTGACAACCGGCGTGCGGCGAGGCAGACTCCTGACAACAGGCATGCGGCGAGGAGGACTCCTGACAACGGGCGTGCGGCGAGAAAGACTCCTGCCAACGGGCGTGCGGCGAGGCTGACTCCTGCCAACGGGCGTGCGGCGAGGAGGACTCCTGACAACGGGCATGCGGCGAGGCGGACTCCTGACAACGGGCGTGCGGCGAGGAAGACTCCTGACAACAGGCGTGCGGAGAGGAGGACTCCTGACAACAGGCATGCGGCGAGGAGGACTCCTGACAACGGGCGTGCGGCGAGAAAGACTCCTGCCAACGGGCGTGCGGCGAGGCTGACTTCTGCCAACGGGCGTGCGGCGAGGAAGACTCCTGACAACGGGCGTGTGGAGAGGCGGACTCCTGACAACGGGCGTGCGGCGAGGCTGACTCCTGACAATGGGCGTGCGGCGAGTAAGACTCCTGACAACGGGCGTGCGGCGAGGCTGACTCCTGACAACGGGCGTGCGGCGAGGAAGACTCCTGACAACGGGCGTGTGGAGAGGCGGACTCCTGACAACGGGCGTGCGGCGAGGAGGACTCCTGACAACAGGCGTGCAGCGAGGAGGACTCCTGACAACAGGCGTGCGGCGAGGAGGACTCCTGACAACAGGCGTGCGGCGAGGAGGACTCCTGACAACCGGCGTGCGGCGAGGCAGACGCCTGACAACAGGCGTGCGGCGAGGAGGACTCCTGACAACGGGCGTGCGGCGAGAAAGACTCCTGACAACGGGCGAGGAAGACTCCTGACAACGGGCGTGCGGAGAGGCGGACTCCTGACAACAGGCGTGCAGCGAGGAGGACTCCTGACAACAGGCGTGCGGCGAGGAGGACTCCTGACAACAGACGTGCGGCGAGGAGGACTCCTGACAACGGGCGTGCAGCGAGGCAGACTCCTGACAACGGGCGTGCAGCGAGAAAGACTCCTGACAACGGGCGTGCGGCGAGGCTGACTCCTGACAATGGGGCGTGCGGCGAGGAAGACTCCTGACAACGGGCGTGCGGCGAGGAAGACTCCTGACAACGGGCGTGCGGAGAGGCGGACTCCTGACAACGGGCGTGCGGCGAGGAGGACTCCTGACAACGGGCGTGCGGCGAGGAGGACTCCTGACAACAGGCGTGCGGCGAGGAGGACTCCTGACAACAGGCGTGCGGCGAGGAGGACTCCTGACAACGGGCGTGCGGCGAGAAAGACTCCTGCCAACGGGCGTGCGGCGAGGAGGATTCCTGACAACCGGCGTGCGGCGAGGCAGACGCCTGACAACAGGCGTGCGGCGAGGCAGACGCCTGACAACGGGCATGTGGCGAGGCGGACTCCTGACAACGGGCGTGCGGCGAGAGACTCCTGACAACGGGCGTGCGGCGAGGAAGACTCCTGACAACGGGCGTGCGGAGAGGCGGACTCCTGACAAACGGGCGTGCGGCGAGGAGGACTCCTGACAACGGGCGTGCGGCGAGGAAGACTCCTGACAACGGGCGTGCGGAGAGGCGGACTCCTGACAACGGGCGTGCGGCGAGGAGGACTCCTGACAACGGGCGTGCGGCGAGGAGGACTCCTGACAAAGGGCGTGCGGCGAGGAAGACTCCTGAAAACGGGCGTGCGGAGAAGCGGACTCCTGACAACGGGCGTGCGGCGAGAAAGACTCCTGACAACAGGCGTGCGGCAAGGCTGACTCCTGACAACAGGCGTGCGGCGAGGAGGACTCCTGACAACGGGCGTGCGGCGAGGAAGACTCCTGACAACAGGCGTGCGGCAAGGCTGACTCCTGACAACAGGCGTGCGGCGAGGAGGACTCCTGACAACAGGCGTGCGGCGAGGAGGATTCCTGACAACCGGCGTGCGGCGATGCAGATGCCTGACAACAGGCGTGCGGCGAGGCAGACGCCTGACAACGGGCATGCGGCGAGGCGGACTCCTGACAACGGGCGTGCGGCGAGAGACTCCTGACAACGGGCGTGCGGCGAGGAAGACTCCTGACAACGGGCGTACGGAGAGGCGGACTCCTGACAACGGGCGTGCGGCGAGGAGGACTCCTGACAACGGGCGTGCGGCGAGGAAGACTCCTGACAACGGGCGTGCGGAGAGGCGGACTCCTGACAACGGGCGTGCGGCGAGGAGGACTCCTGACAACGGGCGTGCGGCGAGGAGGACTCCTGACAAAGGGCGTGCGGCGAGGAAGACTCCTGAAAACGGGCGTGCGGAGAAGCGGACTCCTGACAACAGGCGTGCGGTGAGAAAGACTCCCGACAACGGGCGTGCGGCGAGGCTGACTCCTGCCAACGGGCGTGCGGTGAGGAAGACTCGTGACAACGGGCGTGCGGCGAGGCTGACTCCTGACAACGGGCGTGCGGCGAGGAAGACTCCTGACAACAGGCGTGCGGCGAGGCTGACTCCTGACAATGGGCGTGCGGCGAGGCTGACTCCTCACAACGGGTGTGCGGCGAGGAAGACTCCTGATAACGGGCGTGCGGAGAGGCGGACTCCTGACAACAGGCGTGCGGCGAGGAGGACTCCTGACAACAGGCGTGCGGCGAGGAGGACTCCTGACAACAGGCGTGCGGCGAGGAGGATTCCTGACAACAGGCGTGCGGCGAGGCAGACTCCTGACAACGGGCATGCGGCGAGAAAGACTCCTGACAACAGGCGTGCGGCGAGGCTGACTCCTGACAACGGGCGTGCGGCGAGGAGGACTCCTGACAACGGGCGTGCGGCGAGGAGGACTCCTGACAAAGGGCGTGCGGCGAGGAAGACTCCTGAAAACGGGCGTGCGGAGAAGCGGACTCCTGACAACAGGCGTGCGGTGAGAAAGACTCCCGACAACGGGCGTGCGGCGAGGCTGACTCCTGCCAACGGGCGTGCGGTGAGGAAGACACCTGACAACGGGCGTGCGGCGAGGAAGACTCCTGACAACAGGCGTGCGGCGAGGCTGACTCCTGACAATGGGCGTGCGGCGAGGCTGACTCCTCACAACGGGTGTGCGGCGAGGAAGACTCCTGATAACGGGCGTGCGGAGAGGCGGACTCCTGACAACAGGCGTGCGGCGAGGAGGACTCCTGACAACAGGCGTGCGGCGAGGAGGATTCCTGACAACAGGCGTGCGGCGAGGCAGACTCCTGACAACGGGCATGCGGCGAGGCAGACTCCTGACAACGGGCGTGCAGCGAGAAAGACTCCTGACAACAGGCGTGCGGCTAGGCTGACTCCTGACAACGGGCGTGCGGCGAGGAAGACTCCTGACAACGGGCGTGCGGCGAGGAAGACTCCTGACAACGGGCGTGCGGCGAGGAGGACTCCTGACAACAGGCGTGCGGCGAGGAGGACTCCTGACAACAGGCGTGCGGCGAGGAGGACTCCTGACAACAGGCGTGCGGCGAGGAGGACTCCTGACAGCAGGCGTGCGGCGAGGAGGACTCCTGACAACAGGCGTGCGGCGAGGAGGATTCCTGACAACCGTCGTGCGGCGAGGCAGACTCCTGACAACGGGCGTGCGGCGAGAAAGACTCCTGACAACGGGCGTGCGGAGAGGCGGACTCCTGACAACGGGCGTGCAGTGCTGCATTGGTGTAGTGTGAAGGGACTGCACAAAATACATATGATGCAGCCTGCTGGGTGCATTCACCCGGAGTTCCCCCACAAATGTATTTTATGACTCGTTGATCCTGCCAATAGGTCAATTGTTTTCTCATTTCCTTTAATAGGGGAGCACAGCGACTGCATGTCCATCCGAGACTCTCCTGTCCGCAGGGTGACAACATTGCTGTGATTTCACTGCAAAACGAAAAGCGTTGTCACCCTGCAGACAGGACAGTCTCAGATAGATATCACAGTTCTCTGTGGATTGGCTGACATTTTAATGATCAGATCAGCCCAATGCATGTACTTCACACCTCACCCCCCCCCCAATGCATGCACTTCACACCTCACCCCCCCCCCCCCCAATGCATGCACTTCACACCTCACCCCCCCCCCCAATGCATGCACTTCACACCTCAGATCCCCCAAATGCATGCGCTTCACACCTCAGATCCCCCCCCTCCAATGCATGCACTTCACACCTCACCCCCTTCCCCCCAATGCATGCACTTCACACCTCACACCCCCCCCCCATGCATGCACTTCACACCTCACCCCCCCCCCCAATGCATGCACTTCACACCTCACCCCCAATGCATGCACTTCACACCTCACCCCCCCCCCCCAATGCATGCACTTCACACCTCACCCCCCCCCCCATGCATGCACTTCACACCTCACCCCCCCCCAATGCATGCACTTCACACCTCACCCCCAATGCATGCACTTCACACCTCACCCCCAATGCATGCACTTCACACCTCACCCCCAATGCATGCACTTCACACCTCACCCCCCCCCCCCCCCCAATGCATGCACTTCACACCTCAGACACCCCCCCCCCCCAATGCATGCACTTCACACCTCAGACACCCCCCCCCCCAAATGCATGCACTTCACACCTCACCCCCCCCCCCAGTGCCTGCACTCCACTATCAGTGACATCAGGGAGGTAGGTGGTCCAGGCTGAGCCTAGTGACCTATCAGTTACATGCAGTGGTCTCCAGTACAATCGGCACTGTTACCCCCCCCCCCCCCCCCCGACATGATAAAATGAACACTTACTGTCTCTGTGAAGTCTTTGCTCACCTACCTTTCCTGAGCAGACAGACGATGCAGCTCCACCCTGAACACAATGATTGGATGAGATTTCATCATCACTTCATGTATGTCGTCCTCAGAAGTCGTACAATTGTGTCGGATGCTTCAAGTTTGACTTCGGGGAGCAGAAAGTCCGTTCCAGATACATTCACTGCACCCCCCCGAGCCGAGCTGCCCAGGTATGACCGCGTTCCATTGTTACGTGACGCCCATCGTATGACCGCGTTCCATTGTTACGTGACGCCCATCGTATGACCGCGTTCCATTGTTACGTGACGCCCATCGTATGACCGCGTTCCATTGTCACGTGACGCCCATCGTATGACCGCGTTCCATTGTTACGTGACGCCCATCGTATGACCGCGTTCCATTGTTACGTGACGCCTATTGTATGACCGCGTTCCATTGTTATGTGACGCCCATCGTATGACCGCGTTCCATTGTTACGTGACGCCTATTGTATGACCGCGTTCCATTGTTACGTGACGCCCATCGTATGACTGCGTTCCATTGTTACGTGACGCCCATCGTATGACCGCGTTCCATTGTTACGTGACGCCTATCGTATGACCATTCATGAACTAAACATGAAACCGTCTTCCAGCTCCAGAGTTGGTATAGCTGGGAATGGCTCAGGATCACCCACAGGAAGTTCTACTTGTCCCCCCCCCTCCGAGGATTTCCCACCATTCCTCCCAAATCCTCATCACTAATTCACAAAACAATTCTTCTGTCACCTAATATACCTCCAGGTGACCACATGTATCAAAAATGTTACTTAACCACTTCCAGTCCGGACACTCCCCCCCCCCCCCTTCTTGTCCGGACACTCCCCCCCCGTTCTTGTCCGGACACTCCCCCCCCTTCCAGTCCGGACACTTCCCCCCCCTTCCAGTCCGGACACTTTCCCCCCCTTCCAGTCCAGACACTTTCCCCCCCCCTTCCAGTCCGGACACTTCCCCCCCCTTCCAGTCCGGACACTTCCCCCCCTTCCAGTCCGGACACTTCCCCCCCCTTCCAGTCCGGACACTTTCCCCCCCTTCCAGTCCAGACACTTTCCCCCCCCCCTTCCAGTCCGGAAACTTTCCCCCCCTTCCAGTCCGGACACTTTCCCCCCCTTCCAGTCCGGACGCTTTCCCCCCTTCCAGCCCGGACGCTTTCCCCCCCCCTTCCGATCCCGACGCTTTCCCCCCCCTTCCGGTCCGGACGCTTTCCCCCCCTTCCGGTCCGGACGCTTTCCCCCCCTTCCGGTCCGGACGCTTTCCCCCCCTTCCGGTCCGGACGCTTTCCCCCCCTTCCGGTCCCGACGCTTTCCCCCCCTTCCGGTCCCGACGCTTTCCCCCCCCTTCCGGTCCCGACGCTTTCCCCCCCCTTCCGGTCCCGACGCTTTCCCCCCCCTTCCGGTCCCGACGCTTCCCCCCCCCTTCCGGTCCGACGCTTTCCCCCCCCTTCCGGTCCGGACGCTTTCCCCCCCTTCCGGTCCGGACGCTTTCCCCCCCTTCCGGTCCGGACGCTTTCCCCCCCCTTCCGGTCCGGACGCTTCCCCCCCCCTTCCGGTCCGGACGCTTCCCCCCCCCCCTTCCGATCCGGACACTTACCCCCCCCTTCCCCCCCCCAGGCCCATTTTCAGCTTTCAGCGCTATCACACTTTGAATGACAATTGCGCGGTCATGCAACACTGTACCCAGATTTTTTAGCATTTTTTGGAGACAGATAAATCTTTATTTTGGTGGTATTTATTCATCGCTGGGATTGTTATTTTTTTTGCTATATTAATTAAAAAGTCCAAAAATTTTGAAAAAAAGTGTTTTTCTTATAAAATTTTGCAAATAAATAATCTTTCTTCATAAATCTCGGCCAAAATGTATTCAGTTATCGTTTTAGTAAAAAAAATAAAATAAAATAACCCAAATTAGTTTATAACCAAAAATAAAAATGTTTAAACATTTTATTTTACTTTTTTTTATATTATTATTTGTTTTTGTTTTTTTACATACTGTCACCCTAGCAGTGTGGGGTCACCATGGTGACACTGTACTACTTGTGGGGGGTGATGAAGATTATTATTTTTTTTCACACTGATTGCTTGTACACCCATAAAGGCTGTAAGAGGAATCATTTCTCCTTCTCTCTGGCTGCATTCTTGCAGCCATTGAGAAGTACTGAGTGAGCTGTGATTGGTCACAGCTTGTCACATGGTACAAGGCTGTTGTGAATGGCCCTGTACCATGTGATCTCGGTGATCATTCACAGATTTCACACGTAGTAAGCAATGATGTCAGAAGTGGCATCTTGCTTACTACTCTGCATGTGATCACTGATTGGCCAATCACTGATCACATGATCGGGACCTCACATAGAGGTCCCGTACGACGATCGGTGTCCGGAGGACACAGCGGGCACCGGATCGCGGTGCTGCACGCTCCCGGGGAGCACGCACGAGCAGGGGGCGGGGAGGGCGTTTATATACAACGGCCGGACGGGAGGGGGTTAATATCCACGCCGGAGCGAAGATTTATTGTGGAATATGATGCAGCCGGCTGGTTACATTGATGAATAAATCCGATACAAAGAACCTCCAGACTATCAGACGATTATTATCGATCCTAATAATGGAGCCGATCAATACTATGAGATCGATCTGCCGACCAGCTTTTATCCCGTGTTTATGATGAGATCTGCGATTATATTCCGTTGTGTTACTTTGTCTTCTGTTATCTCTCCGTCTCATTGATATCCAAGGAAAAAATTATTAACACGAGGAGAGAAAACTGCAACAATATGAAGAAGCCAAAACAGAAGCCACCAGTCTACAGCGTGGGCAGCGTCACCTTCCTGAGATACCGGTGAGTTGTCACCTTCCTGGGATATGGGGGAGTTGTCACCTTCCTGGGATACCGGTGAGTTGTCACCTTCCTGGGATATGGGGGAGTTGTCACCTTCCTGAGATACCGGTGAGTTGTCACCTTCCTGAGATATGGGGGAGTTGTCACCTTCCTGAGATACCGGTGAGTTGTCACCTTCCTGAGATATGGGGGAGTTGTCACCTTCCTGAGATACCGGTGAGTTGTCACCTTCCTGGGATATGGGGGAGTTGTCACCTTCCTGGGATATGGGGGAGTTGTCACCTTCCTGAGATACCGGTGAGTTGTCACCTTCCTGAGATATGGGGGAGTTGTCAACTTCCTGGGATACCGGTGAGTTGTCACCTTCCTGAGATATGGGGGAGTTGTCACCTTCCTGAGATATGGGGGAGTTGTCACCTTCCTGAGATATGGGGGAGTTGTCACCTTCCTGAGATATCGGTGAGTTGTCACCTTCCTGAGATATGGGGGAGTTGTCACTTTCCTGAGATATGGGGGAGTTGTCACCTTCCTGGGATATCGGTGAGTGTCACCTTACTGAGATATGGGTGAGTTGTCACCTTCCTGAGATATGGGTGAGTTGTCACCTTTCTGGGATATGGGTGAGTTGTCACCTTTCTGGGATATGGGAGAGTTGTCACCTTCCTGAGATATGGGGGAGTTGTCACCTTCCTGGATATCGGTGAGTTGTCCCCTTCCTGAGATATCGGTGAGTTGTCACCTTCCTGAGATATGGGGGAGTTGTCACCTTCCTGAGATATCAGAGAGTTGTCCCCTTCCTGAGATATCGGAGAGTTGTCACCTTCCTGAGATACCGGTGAGTTGTCACCTTCCTGGGATATCGGAGAGTTGTCCCCTTCCTGAGATATGGTGAGTTGTCACCTTCCTGAGATATCGGGGAGTTGTCACCTTCCTGAGATACCGGTGAGTTGTCACTTTCCTGAGATATGGGGGAGTTGTCACCTTACTGAGATATGGGGGAGTTGTCACCTTACTGAGATATGGGAGAGTTGTCACCTTCCTGGGATATGGGGGAGTTGTCACCTTTCTGGGATATGGGAGAGTTGTCACCTTCCTGAGATATCGGGGAGTTGTCACCTTCCTGAGATATGGGGGAGTTGTCACCTTCCTGGGATATGGGGGAGTTGTCACCTTCCTGAGATATCGGTGAGTGTCACCTTTCTGGGATATGGGAGAGTTGTCACCTTCCTGAGATATGGGGGAGTTGTCACCTTCCTGGGATATCGGTGAGTTGTCACCTTCCTGAGATATGGGGGAGTTGTCACCTTCCTGGGATATCGGTGAGTTGTCCCCTTCCTGAGATATGGGGGAGTTGTCACCTTCCTGAGATATCGGTGAGTTGTCACCTTACTGAGATATGGGGGAGTTGTCACCTTCCTGGGATATGGGGGAGTTGTCACCTTCCTGAGATATCGGTGAGTTGTCCCCTTCCTGAGATATGGGGGAGTTGTCACCTTCCTGAGATATCGGAGAGTTGTCACCTTCTTGAGATATGGGGGAGTTGTCACCTTCTTGAGATATGGGAGAGTTGTCACCTTCCTGAGATATCAGTGAGTTGTCACCTTCCTGAGATATGGGGGAGTTGTCACCTTCCTGAGATACCGGTGAGTTGTCACCTTCCTGAGATACCGGTGAGTTGTCACCTTCCTAAGATACCAGTGAGTTGTCACCTTCCTGAGATACCGGTGAGTTGTCACCTTCCTGAGATACAGGTGAGTTGTCACCTTCCTGAGATATGGGGGAGTTGTCACCTTCCTGAGATACCGGTGAGTTGTCACCTTCCTGAGATACCGGTGAGTTGTCACCTTCCTGAGATATGGGGGAGTTGTCACCTTCCTGGGATATCGGTGAGTTGTCACCTTCCTGAGATATGGGGGAGTTGTCACCTTCCTGAGATACAGGTGAGTTGTCACCTTCCTGAGATACAGGTGAGTTGTCACCTTCCTGAGATATGGGGGAGTTGTCACCTTCCTGAGATACAGGTGAGTTGTCACCTTCCTGAGATATCGGTGAGTTGTCACCTTCCTGAGATATGGGGGAGTTGTCACCTTCCTGGGATACCGGTGAGTTGTCACCTTCCTGAGATATGGGGAGTTGTCACCTTCCTGAGATATGGGGGAGTTGTCACCTTCCTGAGATTCGGAGAGTTGTCACCTTCTTGAGATATGGGGGAGTTGTCACCTTCTTGAGATATGGGAGAGTTGTCACCTTCCTGAGATATCAGTGAGTTGTCACCTTCCTGAGATATGGGGGAGTTGTCACCTTCCTGAGATACCGGTGAGTTGTCACCTTCCCTGAGATACCGGTGAGTTGTCACCTTCCTAAGATACCAGTGAGTTGTCACCTTCCTGAGATACCGGTGAGTTGTCACCTTCCTGAGATACAGGTGAGTTGTCACCTTCCTGAGATATGGGGGAGTTGTCACCTTCCTGAGATACCGGTGAGTTGTCACCTTCCTGAGATACCGGTGAGTTGTCACCTTCCTGAGATATGGGGAGTTGTCACCTTCCTGGGATATCGGTGAGTTGTCACCTTCCTGAGATATGGGGGAGTTGTCACCTTCCTGAGATACAGGTGAGTTGTCACCTTCCTGAGATACAGGTGAGTTGTCACCTTCCTGAGATATGGGGGAGTTGTCACCTTCCTGAGATACAGGTGAGTTGTCACCTTCCTGAGATATCGGTGAGTTGTCACCTTCCTGAGATATGGGGGAGTTGTCACCTTCCTGGGATATCGGTGAATTGTCACTTTCCTGAGATATGGGAGAGTTGTCACCTTCCTGAGATATGGGAGAGTTGTCACCTTCCTGGGATACCGGTGAGTTGTCACCTTCCTGAGATATGGGGGAGTTGTCACCTTCCTGAGATATGGGTGAGTTGTCACTTTCCTGAGATATGGGAGAGTTGTCACCTTCCTGAGATATGGGAGAGTTGTCACCTTCCTGAGATATGGGGGAGTTGTCACCTTCCTGGGATATTGGTGAGTGTCACCTTACTGAGATATGGGTGAGTTGTCACCTTCCTGAGATATGGGGGAGTTGTCACCTTCCTGAGATATCGGAGAGTTGTCACCTTCCTGAGATACCGGTGAGTTGTCACCTTTCTGGGATATGGGGGAGTTGTCACCTTCCTGAGATATGGGGGAGTTGTCACCTTCCTGAGATACCGGTGAGTTGTCCCCTTCCTGAGATATGGGGGAGTTGTCACCTTCCTGGGATATCGGTGAGTTGTCACCTTCCTGAGATATGGGGGAGTTGTCACCTTCCTGGGATATGGGGGAGTTGTCACCTTTCTGGGATATGGGGGAGTTGTCACCTTCCTGAGATATCGGTGAGTTGTCACCTTCCTGGGACATGGGAGAGTTGTCACCTTCCTGGGATATCGGTGAGTTGTCACCAAGACTTATCATATCAGATATCTCCATCTCTCTCCATCCCGGGGGGGGGGGGGGGGGGGGGGGTACAAGGATTCAGCAGATTGGATTTTGTTACTTCTGATATTCAGAGACATTACCGGGGACAGCGAATGTGACAGCCGGACCAGATCTGCCGATAATCTGCCTGTGTGTGCTCTATTATACAGCAGGTGGATGGGGGTTGGGGCGGGGTTTTGGTGGGGGGGGGGTAGGGGGGGCAGAAAGTGTTCCACAATGTTGTTTTGTACACTTGTGTTTCTGCAGAGATAACAGCTCTCTCCTCCCCCCCCTCTACCTCCTTCCCCTCCACTCTACTCCCTTAACCCCCCCACTCCACCCCCTCTACTCTCTTCACCTCCCCACTCTACTCCCTTTGCCCCCCCCCCACTCTACACCCTTTCCCTTCCCACTCTACTCTCTTGTCCCCCCCATTCTACCCCTACTCCCTCCCACTGTACCCCCCTTCCCCCTCCCACTCTACAACTTCTCCCCACCTCTAACTGCTCCCCTTGCTCTAAACCCTTCCTTCCCCCCCCCCCCACCCATCATCTTCCCATTATACCCCCTCCTCCCCCCCCCCCACCCATCATCTTCCCATTATACCCCCTCCTCCCCCCCCCCACCCATCATCTTCCCATTATACCCCCTCCCCCCCCCCCCCCACCCATCATCTTCCCATTATACCCCCTCCTCCCCCCCCCCCCACCCATCATCTTCCCATTATACCCCCTCCCCCCCCCCCCACCCATCATCTTCCCATTATACCCCCTCCCCACCCATCATCTTCCCATTATACCCCCTCCCCACCCATCATCTTCCCATTATACCCCTCCTCCCCCCCCCACCCATCATCTTCCCATTATACCCCTCCTCCCCCCACCCATCATCTTCCCATTATACCCCCCCCCCCCACCCATCATCTTCCCATTATACCCCCTCCCCCCCACCATCTTCCCATTATACCCCCTCCCCCCCCCCCACCCATCATCTTCCCATTATACCCCCTCCCCCCCCCCCACCCATCATCTTCCCATTATACCCCCTCCTCCCCCCCCCCACCCATCATCTTCCCATTATACCCCCTCCCCCCCACCATCTTCCCATTATACCCCCTCCCCCCCCCCACCCATCATCTTCCCATTATACCCCCTCCCCCCCCCACCCATCATCTTCCCATTATACCCCCTCCTCCCCCCCCCCCCACCCATCATCTTCCCTTATACCCCCTCCCCCCCCCCACCATCATCTTCCCATTATACCCCCTCCTCCCCCCCCCACCCATCATCTTCCCATTATACCCCCTCCTTTCCCCCCTCTATACCCCCTATACCTATTCTATCCCCAACTCCACCCCACCCCTCTTCCTCCCCCTTCTCAACCCATTCCTCTCCCCCCCTTCTCTCCATCCCTCTCCCCATCTGCCCTCTGCCCCCCCCCCCTTCTCCCTCTCCCCGCCCCCCCCCCCCTCACCCCCCCCCCTTACAATCTTCAGGCCACCTCTGGAACACAAGGAGTCATGATCGGATTAGGAGACCATTTGAATAAAGATCTTTTCATACAAACAGACCCCATTGTAAATGACCAGAGAAGTGGCCACTGTCCATGGAGTGACTACGGGGCAGAAGACGTGATGTTCAATATGAGGGACCTTACAAGACTTGGACCTGAAGCCTCTATGATGAGTCTCTATGATGAGTCTCTATGATAACAGTCGGGCTCCTGTGAGGATGGAACATAAACAGGAGCTGTGCTCAGTCATTCTTCCCCTCAGGGTGTCATTGTCA